>NW_006408688.1:1046646-1047688 GCF_000296735.1 Chrysochloris asiatica | reverse complement strand
CTTGGATGGATATTGAGTGATTTATACATATATAGGTATAAATATGTATTAAATATGTATAAAAATATGGAAAAAAAAAAAGCTCTGGTAGCATAGTGGTTACGAATCGGGCTGCAAACCTTAAGGTCAGCGGTTCGAAACTACCAGCTGCCCCGTGGGAAAAAGTTGAGGCTTTCTTCTTCCATAAAGATTTACACCCTCGGAAATCCGGTACAGGGTCGCTATGGGTCGGAACCGACTCGACAGCACTTAACAACAACAACAACAATGTATATATATGTATGTATAAATCTCTCAATATCCATCCAAGTTTAGTTATATATGGTTTGCTACAAGAGCACATCTGCTTTGCATCCTACAAAATGGTGAGTGGATATTCTAGGATTTATAGCAAGTATTTTTATTATCCATTATTATCACATAAGATCCTAAAACTGAAACTAAACCCACTGACAATTAGTCTATTCTAATTCATAGTGACCCTGCTGTTAACTTCTTTACAGTCCATTCCAACTTTTAGTGATCTTGTGTAGGGTATCAGAGACTTTTAATATTTGTGGGAGCAGAAGGCTTCATCTTTCTCCCATGGAGATGCTGGTGGGCACAAACTACTGACTTTTTGGTTCCCAGTCCAGTTTTTATCATATGGAGCCATCATATTCTTGAAAGCCTATTATTATTAAGTATTGTTGAGTCAATTCCAACTCCTAGTGATCTTATAAAGAGTTTCCTAGGATTGGCTGGTGGGTTTGAACCACCCACCTTGTGGTTTGCAGTCCACAGCATATCCTACAGCACCACACCAGGATTGCCCTAGACGCTGTTACTGTTGTTAAGTGGCTTGGAGTCTTTTCTGACTCATAGACACTCTGTAAAATATTTCCAAGTTGCTGAGTTGAAACTGTTGACCTTGTAATCTACTGATTATCTGACAGCACCATACCAGGACTCCATGTTGTTGTTGGTAAGTGCCATTGAGTCATTCCGACCCATAGCTACCCTGTATAGGGTTTCCGAGGAGCAGTTGGAGAGCTTGAACCAC
>NW_006408688.1:1043917-1046091 GCF_000296735.1 Chrysochloris asiatica | reverse complement strand
TCAAAGTTTCCAAACCTTAGAAATGACAACCAACAAGTAAGGTAAAGAGCACTTTTACAATAACTCTGGAAGAAAGAAAAAATGTATTTTGACTATTTCTCTTGCAGAGAGCATTTTGCTTTAATTGACTTTGAGAAGCTTAACCCTAATTTACATAACTATCCCTCAGTCTCAGTTTCTTGAAATAAAGCTGTTTTGAACAACCTACTGATCTCAATATAAGCTATTTTAGCTGTAAAGTTTATGGGAATGGTCACCTTTCTTTTTAAATTGCTTGATTGGCAGTGCTTCTGTCAGCAGTAATCCCTAGCCTAGACTTGAATGAAATGTGCCTCCTGTCCTCTGAGATTTTGGATTGCTATTTGGTTATAATTAACTCCAGATTGACCAATAGCCAGTGAAGGAACAACTCACTCTAAGAAAAGATTATTGCAAGCATTATATTATTCCAAGTAAGGCTGCACTGTTTGAAAAATACTGAAAATACAAATTACTTATCTTGTCATGTTAATTTCACTTAACAAGGAAGGAGAGAGAAAGCAGAAAAACATTACTCTCCTCCACTGTAGCTAAACAAAAATGTAAGCTACAAGGGAAAAGTAGAAAGCTCATAGTTTTCCAAGCCAGTCACCATTCAAAGTACAACACATTTAATTCAGAGGATTCAGCATCAAGGTTTCATTTTCTCAAATGTAATGTAATACAGCAAACCATGTTGGTTCTCCTTTCAAAGACTATCCATAATGAGCTCACTACTGACTACCTCTACTGCTACCACCCTCATAAAATAACAAACAAACAAAAAAGCCCACTGCCATTGAGCTGATTCTAACACACAGCTACCCTACATAGGGTTTCCAAGACTGAAATCTTTATGGAAGTAGACGGCTTTGTCTTTTTCCTGAAGAGTGGCTGATGGGTTTGAACCACCGATGTTGTGATTAGCAACCCTATGTATAAGCAACCCCTAGGACTCTTTTCACCCTGGTCCAAGACACCACTGTCTCTCAGATTAATGCAGCTGACTCTTCCCTCCTCTCAGCTTCTACACTTCCCTCCTCTCTTCTTCAAAAATCTGTTTTACACAAGGCAGCCAAAATGGCCCTTAACATTTTATATCACACCAGATCACTCTCTTCTCAAAATAAAAGTTGGCCATCTAACGACCACAGCAGACCCTGTGACTCCACAGCACATAACCACCACCAGTACTCTCCGTTTTATGCAGTGAGCTGCAGGCATACAGTTCAGCACATTAACCTACAACGCCACACCAGAACTCCATGGTACTTTAAAATTCTTCTCCAATTCCATAATTTAAAAGTGTCCATTCTTCTAAAATTTTCCTTATTCACTGTTCAACTTTAACAAGCATATGAGGCTACTGAAATGGGTCAGGAGCAACTTAGTCCTCAAACTGCTATCATGCTTGTTGAAAATGAAGAGGATTTAAAATACTTCCTAATGAAAATCAAAGCCTTCCATATGCATTGCATCTCAATGTAAAGAAAACAAAAAACCTCACCACTGGACCAATAAATAGCATTCTTATCAATGGAGAAAAAATTGAAGTTGTCAAGGACTTCATTTTTCTTAGATCAACAATCAACACTCATGGAATCAGCAGTCAAGAAATCAAACAACGTATTACATTAGGCAAATCTACTGAACAAGACCTTTTTAAAGTGCTGAAGAGCAAAGATGTCAGCTTGAAGATTAAGGTGCACCTGACCCAAGCCATGGTATTTTCAATAACTTCATATGCATGTGAAAGTTGGACAATGAATAAGAAAGACTGTAGAAGAATTGATGCATTTGAGTTATGGTGTTGCAAGAGAATATTGAAAGTGCCATGGGAACAAACAGATCTGTGTTGGAAGAAGTGCAGCCAGAATGAGCCTTGGAGGCCAGGATGGCCAAACTTCATCTCTCATACTTTGGACATACTGTCTGAAGGGACTAGTCGCTGGTGAGGGATATCATGTTTGGTAAGGTGGAGGGTCACAGAAAAAAAAAAGGAAGGCCCTCAGCAAGATGGACTGGCAGAGTGGCATCATCAATGGTCTTAAAAGTGGCAACAATTGTAAGGTTGGCCCAGGACCGGGCAGTGTTTTGTTCTGTTGTGCATAGGGTTGCTATGATTTGGTACGACTCAATGGTACCTAACAACAACA
>NW_006408688.1:1041007-1043232 GCF_000296735.1 Chrysochloris asiatica | reverse complement strand
TTGGTTCTTGATCATATGCTACCTCCTGAAATGTTTGAACACAGTAACTCTAAATATTCCTTCTAGTATCTTCTGATGCTTTCTACATTATTCAGTATTTTACACATGTTGTTGCTGTTGTGTGCTGTTGAGTCTGTTCTGACTCAGTGATCTTGTATAGGGTTTCTGAGAATGGCTGGCTGGTTTGAACAGGAGATCCTTTGGTTATCAGTTCAGCACTTACTCTACAGCCACACACCAAGGCTCATTTAGTCCATAGAATCCTTTAATATTTCATGTCAAGGCTTGAATCTTTTCACCAGTTCTTTCTGCTTGAAAAATTGTGAGTAGGCTTCTTCTCCCTTTATGTTTTCTAACTCCAGGTCTTTTCACATTCAATATAATATGTGACTCAAGTTGCCATTTGAAGTTTTTTGTTCAGCATCCTCATTTTTTCCATTACCTTAGTTTCTCTATGCTCAAGAGCAAGTTTTCAAAGCCAAGGAAGTTCAATGAACCCTGAAATTATTTCTTGAGTTATTTTTTAAGCTTTTAAAAAAATCATCCCTGAAATCTTAGGTAAAATCAACAATACTTTAGCTTAACTAGTAAGGAATGCCTGCCTTGAACATTACATTCTTTTAATAATGGTATCACATTGACAATAGCAACTTGAAAGATTAAATAAGAAACTTAAGGGACAATGATTTTTTTGTCAGTAGGGGAGAAAGGACTCAGAAAAGGAAGTTAACAAAGACTGCATGATGGGGAGAATATATAATCAATATCACTGAAGTATACACGCAGAAACAGTGTATTGGTGCACGTTTTACCATGTATAATCTCAACAACAAAATAATTTTATTACAAGGAAAACAATTTTATTTGTTTTATGACATGGCCAATACTTTGTCCTTTCACCTTCTCCTACTAGTAAAAATAGTTGAAACAGAAGAGAGTTGGAGTCACTCACTTATTCAACAAACATTTATTGAGATCCTACCTTGGAGAAGACACTGCTCTAGGCAGTAGAAATATAGCAGTGAACAAAAAGACTAATAACATCTGTTTTCACAGAGCTTTCATTGTTGGGTGAAAAGTAGAGACAGAGAGTTAATAAAATAAAAAATAAATTAGAGCTAAATAAGATAATGAAAAGTACTATGGACAAAAGTAAAGAAAGGAAGGAAATAGAAAGTGAAAAGCCAGGTCACAATCTAAATAGGGAAGTCAGAAAATACTTCATAGAAAAACTGGTGTTTCAGGTATGCCTATATCTGATGAATAAGTGTCTCAGGCTGAGAAAAGAGTAAATGCAAAAGGGCCAACTAGGACACATGTTTAGTGTTTTACGGAAGCAGCAAGGAAAACAGTAAAGTTGGAATAGTGTGTGCAAGTAGGAGAAAAGTAGGAGCTAAGATTAGAGTGGCAGCCAGGACCAGCTTTGCAGACCAAATGAAGAATTCTGGATTCTATTTGATGAGTGACAGAAAGCCATTGAAATGTTTGAGCAGGAGAATCTCACCAGATAAATCTAATAACCTTTACAAGAATTCTTAAAATTCAAAATATCTCAAGTTGCAAACCACTTTAACTTTAGATTCCATTTGGGTTAAACTGTTGAACTAGGCAAGAGAAGAGGGGCTCAGATGAAAGTAATAATTAGATGAGTTAAATGGTTAAGATCTTTTGTTTTGTTTTGTTTACCTAAACAAATTAAAGGAATCTCTGGTGGCACAACCAGTTGAACACTTGACTACTAGTTGAAAAGTTGGTGGTTCAAACCACCCAAAGGTACATCAGAAGACAGGCCTAGTGATTACTTCCAACAGATCATAGCCTTAAAACAAACCAACCCTAGGAAGTATCTATTTAGCATACACATGACCACCAAAAGTTGAAACAACTTCCAAAAACATCTGAAGGGATAGATTTGCCCTTTTCTGAGATGGGCAACACTAAAGAAGTAAACACGATAGTGGTTTAAGATCTGCACCTAAAATTTGACCAGGTTAATTTTAAGATACTCTTTAGATAATCAAACAGATATCCTACAGTCAGTAGAGTGTTGCCATTTGGAGTTGAGAAGCAGGAACCAGGCTGGAGATGTAAGTTTGAGAGAAACCAACATCAGGAGATGGTACTTACAGAGAGAGAAGGCAACAAGATACAGAAAAGATGTACAAAATCTGAGACCTTGGTAGTGGTGGGTGATATGCTGGGGAGTGAGTTTTGACTTGGAAAAC
>NW_006408688.1:1038421-1040282 GCF_000296735.1 Chrysochloris asiatica | reverse complement strand
CAATATGCTACCTTAGCACTCCAAGATTAAATAGAGAGGTGGAAAGGGAAGAAAAAAAAAAAAAGACTAGAGAAGAATCATCAGAGAACAGGAGGAGGAAAAAAACAAAATGTGTTGCCTAAAAAGAAAAGTGAAAAATGTATTTCAAGGAGTTGGAGACAACAATTATGTCAGATTCTGCTGACAGTTTAAGATGAAGACAGAAAATTGACCGTTGGACTTAGCAATGTACAGTCATTTTTGAACATGAAAAGCACAGTTTTAGTGGTGTGTTGGGGGCAAAAGTCTGATGTAGAGTGCATTCAAGAGACAAGGGAAAGAGGAAAATTGGAGTCAGTGCAGAGAGACAATGCTTTAAAGTAGTTTTGCTATAAAAGGATGGAGAAAAATTATGCAGTAGGGGAATGAGTAGGAGTGAGTGAGTCTATATGTGAGTGAGTGTGTTTAAGTGAAAGAAATAGCACCATATTTTTAGTGCTGATGGGGAAAGATCCAATAAAAGGGAAGACTGAAAATCCAGGCGAGAAAGAGAACAATTGCTGGAGTGATGTTCTGGAGCAGGTGAGAGAAAATGAACTCAGTTGCAGAAAAGGTGGAGGTGTCCATTATCAGAGCAACAGCAGTGAATCTACATTAATAGGAAAAAGAGAAGTAATTATTAAATATAAAATACTGGAAATGGTTAATTTCTAACTTAACAGCAAAGCTATAAGAACCAAATACCTCTGTTGGAATATGTAAAACAATGCCTTGGAGGCTTCCTTATAAATATGCCCTGATTAAGTTAAGCACTTTCTAAAATTGCATTTATTTTCAGGATGAGAAGCAATCTTTCACAAGATCCAGATTGAATTATTGAAAATGTGCTTTGTCATAAACCCAAAATTGTAAATATCTGAAACTCTTAAAACTAAAGAATGGAAGAGAAGAGTGGTAGGTAAATTGAACAATATTGGCTAGCTAGTGAAATATTTTTTTAAAAATTGTGGGTGTTCCTTGAAACAATAAGATTATGTGATACAGGTATTAAGGAACAGTCTAAATGGGTAAAAGAGGGGGAGTCCTGGTGTGGTACTGTGGGTTAATGCGCCAGACTGTAAAGCTGCTTGAACTGCAAGGTCACTGGTTCAAGCTCACCAGCTGCTCCTTGGAAACCCTATGCAGGGTCACTATGGGTTGGCACCGACTTTATAGCACTTAACAACAACAAGAACAATGATAAGTAGCTTGACTGTCTTATGAATATTGGTTTCCCTTGCCTACTATTGTAAAATAGTAGGCAAGGGAATAGAAAAGAATATCGGGAAACATGATTACAAAAAGCTTGTAAGCCCATCTTTAGCCAATAGCTGATTGGTGGTAGTGGTTATGTGCTGTGGAGTGGGTTCCAACTCATAGTGACCCTGTACAGGGTTTTTGAAGCTATAAATCTTTATGGGAGCAGAAAGCCTCATGTTTCTGCTGTGGAACAACTGGTAGTTTCAAACTGCTGACCTTACGGTTCGCAGCCCAATTCAGAACCACTATGCTGGAATACCTGAAAGAAGTTCTAAAACTTGCCTAGTGAAATAGGCTTCTTGTGGAGACTTTGTGGTGTATAGGACCTTAGGTGGAATCCTGAGCCCCATCAAGAATTTTCTGAGGAGGGACGTTCCCACTTGAAAGGACAAGTAGACCAACATGGAACAGCTAGAGGAACATAAGATACTTCTTGAAAAAAGACCAGCAGGAAAAATCCAAAACAAAATACCAATCTGATTGGCTACTACAAGGACAAGCAAGTTGTTCACTGGGTAACCATCAAGACAAGCAATCAAGTCCCTTCAGGACAAGCCCCTGAAACTCAAAGAGAACCCATAAA
>NW_006408688.1:1013539-1038321 GCF_000296735.1 Chrysochloris asiatica | reverse complement strand
ATTCATGGTTAAATCTAATATACACTGAGTAACATACACATTTTGCTTTTTAGTATAGTCTTAGAAATGTATAGTATGTAATAGTTACTAAATGCCTTAACATAAAGACCTAAATGTCTATTTTATTATTGATCAAGGGAAAATTCCTTGCTAAAGTGTATAAAAATGCTTATTAAATACTGAAGTCACTCTACTCATTTTAATAGGATTTGGTTTTGTTTTAGCGTAAGGGAGTGGGCCTTTTGTTGTTTTCAGGTATCTTTGAGTAGGTTCTAACCAATAGTGACTCTCAGTACAGGAGAACAAAGCATTACCCAGTTCTATCAGTTCTATGCCATTTGCACAATCTTTCATATTTTGGAGCCCATTGTTGCCATCACTATGTCAATCCATCTCGTTGAGGGTCTTCCTCTTTTTCTCTGACCCTAGGTTTATCAATCAGGATGTAATTTTTCTAGGCACTGATTCCTCCTGATGTTGTTAAATGCTGTCAAGTCGGTTCTGGCTTATAGTGACCCTATACTGAGTTTCTAAGAACTTGATCTGCCAACCTTGTGGCTCACAATCCAGTACTTATCCTACAGCGCCACCTCAAGAGTCAAAAATGCTTATAGTCTCTTCATTCTCCCTCTAAGGAACATTCTGACTGGACTTCTTTCAACACAGAGCTGTTGGTTCTTCTGGCTGTCCATTCAGTATTTTTTGCCAACAACATAATTTAAATGCATCAAATCTTCCCAGGCTTCCTTATCCATTGTCCAGCTTTTGAATGCCTGTAAAACACCTGAAAATGCCATAGTTAGTCCTCAAAGTGATGTCTTTGCTCTGTAACACTTTAAGGAGGTCTTTAGAAGCACAGTTGCCCAGTGTAGTACATCCTTTAACATCTTGACTGTTACTTTGGTGGGTGTTGATTCTGGATCCAAGTTAAATGAAATTCTTGACAATTTCAATCTTTTCTTTCTTTCTTATTTTTTGTGTTTTATGTGATAGTTTACATGGGAGAACATTAGCTTTACATTCATCTTATCATATTTCATTTCATTGCAATGATTACAATCCCTTCCATGCATCATCAACAACCAAAGGGTACACCCTGCAAGTCTGAACCCCTGCCACCAGCACACAGCCCCTCTCTCTCCCTGAGTCCAGAGTCCCCAGCCACTACATCTCTTCACATCATCTCAAACTTTTCTTGATTGATGTTGTTTATTGGTCCAATTCTAAGGATTTCTGGGGTTTTTTGTTTTGTTTTGTTTTGACATTGAGGTGTAATTCATACTGAAAACTGTAGCCTTTGATCAGCATCAATACTTCAAGTCCTCTTCACTTTAGCAAACAATGATGTGGGGGTTAGAAACACATCAAAGTATTTTCCACTGAAACTAATGATAACTGATTTTTTAGTTCATATGAAAAAATCACATTATGAAGAGTTCTATAAAAATATATGACCTAAGCTAACATAGTACTATATTTGTATCCTATAAAATATTGGTGCTTAATTGTATTCCATAATTATATTCTATCTCTCAATTCATTTACTACTGTAAATATCACGTTGCCCCCTTAACAAAATCACAATCTCCCTGAAGGCAGAAATTCTTGTTACAAAATACCAGTTTTACCTCTAAAGTGGCAGCACTGTGCCAGGTGGGTAATGAATTCTTGAAGTCCTGAAAAGAAGTAATCAAGCAAAACACTCTATGAGACTTACTGATTTGCAAATTATAGAGCAGCAGCAAAAGGAAATAGAAAGCTATCTGCCATAATTAATGAAATCTAAATAGGTTGAATAACAAAATATTTCCCTACCACTCTGAGTCATTTTATCCGTCACCTAATTAATTTACAAAACATCCATGATGAAAATACATTTGGTGATGAAATTACAAGTTATAATATATTTAGAAATGTGGGGTTTTTTTCTCCTTTTACATTTCCAAATTTTCTCCAAATTTACTTGTCACATCGCTAAGAAATTCCTAACAAAAAAACTTCTGTTATTCCCTGAAGTCAGACAGTCTGAGTTTGAAATTCCAGATCCCACTAATTATTCCTGTGTACTATTATATCTGGACACCTTCCTTAGTCACCAAATGCCTAGGTTTTCTCATCTGGAAAATGAGAAAATAATAGGGACTACCTCCAAAGGCGAAGACTAAGTGGGTTCGAATGTACTAAGCCTTTAGGATTGGCTCACATATAGTAAAAGTGATATAATTATTTGTTGCTGTTAAAATATGTGTTTGAGATAAGTGGAGAGGGGTCCATTTAATTATTTCCATTTCTACTACATTCTTTTAAAGCAGCACTCCATGTTTCTGAGAGTTCTCGTAAAAACAAAACAAATAGAAAGAGAATGGCTTGCTGTATTTTATCAAGTAGATTGTGCATCTCTAATTACAATTTAACAGCAAGAAAAAGAAAATTTCTGTCAACCTCATATAGTTTTGTTGTTGTTATCAAGTGCTGTCAAGTTGGTTCTGACTCACAGTGACCCTGTATAGGGTTTCCAAAGAGTCACTGGTGAGTTTGAACTGACAACCTTGCAGTGCAAACCGACCTTGCAGTCCAGCACATTAACCTGCAGTAACATACCAGGACTCCACCTAGCTATAATTTAATACCTAACTTAATAAAGATTTAACCAAATTCTCATACAGCTAACATCTACAATCTGTTTTGGATTAAAAACATTAAAGTTGTATCTTTGTATATTGTTGTAGTTAAGTGTCAACCTTGTGGTTTAAACCAATTATGCAGTCCAGCATGTTAACACACAACACCCCACTGAGACTCCTCTTTGTATATTAAGGGAAACAAATTATAATCCCAACAGCAAGTATCAGAATTCCTCTTAGGAAAGAAACTATCCTGATAGACCATTTGGTGTGAAAATTCAAATCTTTAAAGATGAGCAAGGGAGAAGCCAAAATAGAGAAAGCAGTGCCTTGACTACTACAAATAGAAAAGAATTTTGGAAAGGAGAAAAAGTAAAGAAAGAAGGTATTTCAGAGTTTATGACAGGACATCAAAATGACTTTTAAGAAAAGGTTTTTAATCTCAAGGTTTATAAATATGATTTTTAAAAAATATTTTAAGGTTATATTGTGGTAATATAACATCCCCACCTGCACACAACCCCTTCAGTCAGTGCTTCGGTAAAACCAGGTCAACTAGCGAAAAGCTTACTGTTTTCTAATGTGTTTTAAATTTTGGTTTTCTTATAGAAAGAAGCATACAAAAGCTTTCAAATGTTTAGATCAGGAAAGCTGTGGACAACATTTCAGAGAATGAGTATTCCAGAACACCTAATTGTGCTCATGAGGAACCTGTTCATAGCCCAAGAGGTGGTCAATAACTGGTTGAAAATCAGGAAAGGTGTGTGCCAAGTTTGTACTCTTTCATACTTATTCAATCTGTAGGCTGAGCAAATAACCCAAGAAACAGGATTACATGAAGAAGAATGTGGCATCAGGATTGGAGGACAACTCATTAACAATCTATGATAGTCTCATGATACAACCTTGCTTACTGAAACTGAAGAGGACTTACTGATGAAGATCAAAGGCCACAGCCTTGGAACAGGTTGCATCTCAATGTAAAGAAAACAAAATTCCTCACCCTTGGGCCAATAAATAACATCATGATAAATGGAAAAGAGTGAAGTTGTCAAAGACTTCATTTTGCAGTAAAAAAATCAAACAATGTATTGCATTAGGCAAATATGCCCACATAAAACCTCTTTAAAGTGTTCAAGAGCAAAGATGTCAGTTTGAGGACTAAAGTATCTTGTTATTTTCAGCAGACTCATATGCATGTGAAAGTTGGACAATGGCTTAAAAAAAAAAAAAAAAAAAACTGTAGAAGAACTGATGTCTTTGAGATAGGTGTTGGAGAAGAATATTAAAAGGAGCATGAACCACCAGAAAAATAAGCAAATTTGTGTTGGAAGGAGTACAACCAGAATACTCCTTACAAACCAGAATGAAGAAACTTGGTCTCGCATACTTTGGATATATTATCAGGAGAGACCAGTCCTTGGAGAAGGACATCACATTGGTAATATAGAAGGACAGAGAAATAGAGAGAGACCCCATTTAGATGGATTGGTACAGTGGCAGCAACAATGAGCTCAAACATAGCAGCAACTGTGAGGATGGTGCAGGGCCCGCTGGGAATTTCTTCTGTTTGACATCGGATTGCTATGGGTTGGAACCAACTTGATGACACCTATGAAGAACAACAAGAGAAAGAGGCAAGTTCCACATTTCATTTGACATGGTTTGGAAAAAGACAGGCCTATAAGGTAAGGATGCTCTCAGTTCAGCAGAAACCATTCTCATCCAGAAGTGTGTTTTTAAAACAGAAGCCTTTCTCACTCTCCTCCTAGTCTAAAAGCCTTGCACTGGAAATTTGCAGAAATGGTGACTCTTGGCTTATACTCATTGTTTCTAGACTCTACCACCACCCATTCTCTCTCTCTCTTTTAATGTTTTATTGTGAATTATGTGATAGTTTACATGGGAGACCATGAGCTTTACATCCATCCTATCGTATATTGTTTCATTGCCATGGTTACAATCCCCTCCATGCATCATCAACCAACCAAAGGGTATACCCTGCAAGCCTTCCCCCCGCACCCCCAGTCGTCAGCACACAGCCCCTCTCCCTCTCTGGATCTCAATTCCCCAGCCACTCCATCTCTCCATGTCATCGTCTCTGCCTCCATCTCTGGCATCATGGCTTCTCTGGGTAGGGTCCTGCTCTCCACTCTTGTCCTTGATGGTACCAGGGACCTCCATGCCTAGACTGCAAAGTCAGCCACTCCCCTTCTTTTGCTACAAAACATTTTCAACCCTCACAGTCAGTCCTGATAGCAAATATTCATGATTGTACCACACGAGTGCCATCCCTATCTCCTTTCATCAGCCCCGCCCAGACAGATTGGATACTACCTAGTGGAAATTCTACCTTCCTCTGCACCTAGGAGCATCCCGGTCTCTCCACATCCTTGCTAGCATTTATTGTCCTCTACTTTTTTAAATTTTTTTCTGTTATTGTTGGTGTGAGATGATATCTCATTGTTTTGATTTGCATCTCTCTAACTGAGTCCTAAGGAGCTCTGGTAGCGAAGTGGTTATGAATCGGGCTGTGAACCACAGGGTCAGCAGTTTAAAACTACCAGTTGTTCCATGGGAGAAAGAAGAGGTGTTCTGATCCCGTAAAGATTTACAGCCTCGGAAACCCTGTATAGGGTCGCTGTGAGTCGGAACTGACTCCACGGCACATAACAACAACAACAACAACCATACATGGAACTCTGGTTGCATAGTGGTTATGAATCGGGCTGCGAACCAAAAGATCAGCAGTTTGAAACTATTGAAACATTGCACTAACTCTTCCACTCATTTGAGTTTTTTGCTTAAAAATCACCTTCCCAACAAAGACTTCTGTGATAGTCCATTGAAAACCTTCAGACTCATTTACAACACCCCACCTTGTCATGCTATAGATAAGCACTGGACTGCTAACTACTTGGTTCATGGTTCAAATCTATCTACTGCTTCTCAGACCCCTATACAGGTTTGCTATGATTCAGAACGACTTGGCAGCATTTAACAACAATATATTCTTTCTGTTTATCTTTTTGCACTGGATTGATAACTACAAAATTGGTAGTTCAACCCTACCCACTGTTCTCAGAAACCCTATGTGAGGTTGCTATGAATTGGAACCAACACAATGGCACACACCTACAACAGCCTATTTTTAATAGCACTTATCTCTCTGATTTGTTACACATTTCACTTGTTGCTTTAACATGTCTCCACTTAATATAATGCAAGTCTTAGGAGAGAAATAACATTTGCCTTTTTAACTTATTCTCGATTATCCCCCCATCACAAGTAGCTCTGGTAGCATAGTGGTTATGAATCTGGCTGTGAATCTCAAGGTCAGCAGTTTGAAACTATCAGCTGCTCTGCAGGAGAAAGATGGGGCTCTCTGCTCCCGTAAAGATTTACAGCCTCAGAAACCCTGTTCAGGGTGGCTATGGGTTGGAATTGACTCAAAGGCACTTAACAACATCCCCCCATCACATAGAAAAGTGTCTCTAACATAGTAAGCACTCAATAAACACCTACAAATAAATGAAGGAGAGGGAATTAAGAAAACAGCAAGGGATGAAGGACAGAAGAAAGAGTTGAATAGGACTTGGATTCATCTTAGAGAGATCTAAAGGGTCAAGATAGCCATAGCTTTATCAAGAATGCAACTATATTGATCACCAATAAAAACTGAATTGATACCTGTAAAAAAAAAAAATTCAAAAATATAATTCACAATGTATAACAGAAGTTAAATCATTTTCAAAATGCTTCTGTTATTAAGGGATTTAATGCAGGAGCTTATGTAAGAAGTGTACTTATAAATCTATTAACATAAAGACATAAATATCTATTATTGTCCTTAAGTGACCTCAACTTGTTTCTGACTCATAGCAACCCTGTATAGTGTTTCCGAGGAGCAGCTGGTGGGTCTGAACTGCTGATCTTGTGGTTAAACATCTAGTATTTATCCTACAATGCCTCACCAGGACCTCTAAATAGCTGTTGTTATTAAGTGCTGTTGAGTGTGTTCCAACACATAGCTACCCTGTATAGGGTTTCCAAGGAGTGGCTGGTGAATTTGAACTGCTGACCTTGTGGTGTAGTACTTATCCTACAGTGCTACACCAGGACTCCTAAATATCTATTGACTCATAAAATATGTAGGACTTTAAGAAATTTAACAAAGCATATGAACTGTGGTAACTCCCCAACACACATAAAAAGGTGTCTGTTGGGGTTCATTAAATCATTCAATTGTAGTTACCATAGGGCAGGTTAACAAGTAATAGGAACTGTGAACAAAGCTCTTTTCTACAGAAGAAGACTACATGGTTCAGTTGTGAGTGAAACAGAGGAACAGAAATGCTTCTTGCTTCAAGCTGACAGTTACAAGGAACCCCCTGAAGTTGTAAATTGAGTTCCTCTGCTAATTGCTGGTCTGAAGGAGACAAAGAAAGATCCACATTTTATTTCTCTTGCTGAACTTGCAACTCCTGAATTTTACATTAGGGTCAAGCTGAGAAGTTCCAGTTTGTTTTACCTAGAATAGAGAACAGTGTCACCTCCTATGCAAATGAGGTCAGGTATGCCTTTCTGCCTTGGGTGCCTACCAGGGAGATTTCAGTCTAAGGAGGAACGTGATATAGAGGGCAAAAGAAACAAAGAAAAGAGAACAAAACATAGGACCTATTTAAAATAAAATTTTGCCTATGGATTCTAAGCGTACGTATTTCAAAATGACCACAGAATTATGTAACGTCATTCTTGAAAAGTTTGTATCACACCTATTGATAACAATATCAACTATTTTATCTACTTTCTGAACTACTCATTCATTGTAAGGCAAGTAAAGCTACACAGCAGGCAAGTACTTTAATGAAATAGGCCCAGTTCTCCCAGGAGGAGAACCTGCGGTTCAAACACTAACACTTTGATCAAGAAAGCACTTTATTCTTGCCAATGAGCAATATCTTTTATGTGGATCCTGATCAAAAATGCTCTTGGGAAGGAAAAAAGGATAGAGAGGAGGGAGGTGGGGAACAAAGGACTGTTGTGATGTAGTATTTCAAAATAGATTTCCTCAGAAGGAAACATAACTTTAGCATTTATAATGGATATACATTTTCTAACTTTTTGGAAAGTCATAGAAAAATAATGTTTCCAAAGCACACTCATTAGAATTAAGGCAATAATATTAATTCATTTATTCATTCAACCAGCAATTATTGAGCATGTATGTGTAAAAGGAAGAAATGTAAGAGCATTCATCATGAGCATCATCTCCATTAATATTGCTGTCCTCCTTCTCTAGTTTTGAGTGTATAACTATGTATTCAAAATGCGACTGAACAAAATAACCTAAGAGGTAACTAACACGTTGTGATCAAACATGTGATAATTAAGAAAGAGAAATGAATCAATGAGCACTTTCTCACTGTAATGTATTGAAGACTTCTGGGAGTCATAAAGACGTGGTTTGAAATTACAGCTCCTTCACTTAAGGACAGCCTGGATGAATAGATAACTCCATGAATCTCAGTTCTCTTACATGAAAACTGGAGTAGCAGTACCTATCCTTCATGCACTTGTGAAGGGTAAATGAGAAGGTATCAAAAACCTCATGGACAGTATATTTTCAACAAGTTTGAACTATTGTATCAGTTAGAATCTTAAACTTAAAAATTCCTTTCTTTAATCACTATGAGCACTTTGTGAAAATTATCCAGAAGCACTAAATTTCATTTACCTCTTCAGGAGAAATTCTATTTCACACTCATTGTCTCTAAAAATGCAACCCTTGAAATTTTCATGCTTCCCAAATGTGAAGTCAAGAAATCCCACTTTCAAAGAACACTTCCAATAAAATAACCAAGAAAATTCTTACCTAGTTTTGGCAAAGAATAGGGCACTTTAAAGTAGTCTTCATAAAATTCGATTAACCTCTTTGTTATATGGAGAGCATAGTCCCCAGATCCTCGCCTGATAGCATCCGGTCTTGCATACAATCGTACCTAATTAAGAATATGCATAAAAGTTACTTTAGCCTTTTGGTACTCAAGCTTTATCTTTCCTGCAAATATAAATCTACAACAAGTACTTAAAGTATGACAAAATTTCAACAATATTCTTGTTCATGTTGCAAAGCATTCTGTAGTTGAAAGAGTAAAACTTAAACAATTGAAGTAACCAAGTTGAGCAAGTTACCATTTCTTCACTTGACAAGATGACATGCAGAACATTTATACACCTTGCATCAAAATAAATATTCAAAGTTATCACTCACATGTGCAGCTAGAGATATGAAGGTGTGGTGGATTAGTATAATGGGTCCCTGACTATGCTGAAAGTACACAGGATATGGTGACTCCACAGGAGAGAAAATTCATGGTTTGTTAAAGGCAAGCTTTGAAAGTATTACAAAGCTGAGCAAAAATTTAATTTATGCTTCCTTCTTTTCTTTGGAAACAACTGTCTTTATTCCCAATATGCAAACTAGGGATAGAAAATTCTTTTAAGTATATACAGGATCTCCATTCTGGAAAGCTGTCTGCAACTGCTCCCAGCTTCAAAACCAGCTGAAGTAATTCATATTTCTAACACAAACCGGATACTTAATATTGATTTTTTAAATCAAGCGTTATATATTATCTAGTCCTTAGCCAAGAAAATTCCTAAGGCAAGTAACATAAAACTGAACAAAACTAACAATTGTTCAGAAAAGGTTAAAATGAGATTAGTTTTCATAAAGCTTTCATAAAGCTATCCAGCATCTTTTTTTCCAAAGGCTAAATCTATTTTTCACAGATGTGGTCCCTAATCCTCATATCAATTGTGTGAATAAGAAATATGTGTTTTGTGAGTAGTCGAGAGCACAGTGGCCTGGGAGTTGAATTGTAGTCCTACTCTGCCACTAAAGAAGCTGGGTGATATTGAACAAATTACTTAACTTGTTTGGGGCTCAAATTTTCTCATTTATAAAATAAAGGTGTTGGCCACCAGATGGTTTCTAAAGTGCTTTTCCATTCTAAAACACAGTATTCTCAATCTCATTTTATGTATGAGGGGTTTGTTTTTTTATTTTCCTTTTTTAAATTACTATGAACATAAATATTTTAGTCAGTATGTGGAAATGGGCATCTATATTCAGCATGAAGACAAAGGAAAGCTGTACTCAATCAGAGAATCCTAACATTTGATTACACAATGAACTCTTTAATGTCCATGTTAAAAGGAGAGAAAAAAAAAAGTTATGATTGAGATGCTTTCAACCCCTCGTAGCCTCATATGTTCTAGAGTAGAACTACTGGTCCAGAGGGTTATCTTGGCTGTAATCTTTATGAAAGCAGTTCACCAGATCTTTCTTCCAGAGACATGCTGTGTGAGTTCCAACACCAATCTTAGGTTTGCAGCTGACTGCATACCATTTGTGCAACCCAGAGATGTGTGTAATCAAAAAGTGTAGAAAGTCCAGGAAAATGCATTTTGACTTTAGCTTAGAAAGAGCTGTAATCCAGTAAAATATTTACCAAATAACATATTTACAACAAAAATGGCTAGAAGAAACATAAGCCTTTCCCATCAATCAATTCTACCAGTCAGTCAAGCTATCTGCAATAAATTCAATAACAATTATTTACTAAAATTGTGAAGCTACTTCTCACCCAGCAACTAAATCAAATATCAAATTTGTTCAGTCACCTACAGTTTTAGGTGGCAATCCTATAAAACCAAAACTGTCAAGAGAGTCCATCAAGTGAAACTTGACACTCTTGACATTCTTAAAGAGGCAGCCCTTCTGTTTCCCTGTCCCTGACATCAACTGCTCTGTAAACATTCATTGTCTTAAGTGGAGTTTCTACAAGGCAGACTGTAAAGCAAGTATGAGTCTGTGAGTGCTTTAATAAGGAGGGGTTGGAAGCAGCATAAGGAAAAGTAAAAAGTAAAGCAAGTATGATTCAGTAGTGAGTAAAGGAGCTCTGGTAGCGTAGTGGTTACGAATCGGGCTGCGAACCTTAAGGTCAGCGGTTCGAAACTACCAGCTGCTCCGCGGGAGAAAGATGAGGCTTTCTACTCCCGTAAAGATTTACACCCTCGGAAACCCTGTACAGGGTCGCTATGGGTCGGAACCGACTCGACGGCACTTAACAACAACAACAACAAAGGAGCTCTGGTAGCATAGTGGTTATGAATTGGGCTGCTAACCTTAAGGTCAGCAGTTAGAAACTACCAGCTGTTCTGTAGGAGAAAGATGAGGCTTTCTGTTCCCATAAAGATTTACATCCTCAGAAACCCTGTGCAGGGTCACTATGAGTTGGAACTGACTCCACAGTACTTAACAACAACAGTTGTTATCATGACTAATTGAAACTGTCACAACTCTAAAGGTAGATGTTCTATAACAAAAAGGGAGGAGTAGTTAATTTTACAGTCCAGAAACAGAAGACCAGAGTATTATCAAGGGAGAAGAGCATGAGCAGAAAATGGGATCCTATCCAGAGAAGGAGCGACACCAGAGATGGAGGCAGAGATGAGGACATGGAGAGAGGGAGCAGCTGAGGACTGTAGACTCATGGAAAAAGAAAGAATGAGTGCTGGCGGCCAGGAGGCAGGCTTGCAGAATGTGCTCTTTGGTTGTTTAAATTATTATACATTCCTGAGTGGTTTTTTTTGTACATCCCCCCAAACAAACAAACAAACAAACAAAAACATTAGGAATAGAAGCAAATACTATTGAATGATGATGCACAGAGGGGATTGTAATCATTGCAATGAAATGAAATGATGAGTGTAAAACTGGTGCTCTCCCATGTAAACTATCACTCAATTTAAAATAAAAACTTTAAAAAAGTCAAGCAAGGATGAAATTTCAGGGGAAGTCTTCAACTCAGACTGATCCCACAGAGGCCTCTAGAGTATAAATTACACTGGACAGTTTGTCCCAAAGGATTGCTTGACTTCCATAATCCTGCACCTGTCAATCACTGGTTGCTCTTGGTCAAGGGGAAGGCATAAAATCCCAGGTACTTTTGGTTCTTGAAGCATCCAGGCACTGTATCTCCAACTCATTAGTGCCATCTCATAGCAACATTGTATAGAGTTTCTGAGAAGCAGCTACTGGGTTTGTCATTCAACATATTTACTTAGTATCTGTTTTGTGCCATCCTCTGGGCTAAGTACGTTCTCTAAGTAAATGTAGTCCCAAACACTAATGAGAAAAAATTCATTGAAGATATAAACGCCATTCTTAAAAAGCTTACCATTTATTGGATAAGATAATATTGTACTTGCAACATATACCATATGATTGGTAAAACAGAAATGGTAAATGGATAGTAAGGAAAAATGGATACCGTTCAGAAGGTTCAAAGTGAAATAACTAACAAATTCATATTAAAATTAAAATCAAGACCACTACAAAATGTTGGAGCAAGGGTCATTGATTTTACTCCTAGGGAGCTTCATTGATTTTGGTGGAAATACAGCCATTTTCAGGAGCTCTGGTAGCGTAGTCGTTATGAATCGGGCTGCTAACCACCCTCGGGAGAAAGATGAGGCTTTCTGATCCCGTAAAGATTTATAGCCTTGGAAACCCTGTACAGGAGGGTCGCTATGAGTCAGAACTGACTCCACGGCACATAGCAACAACAACAACAGCCATTTTCATCAGTCAACACCACTAGTCATCAAGTTATCTGTAGGACTAAACAAGAGAAACATGATTAAGTCAATCTGTTAAGATTTTGGGGATCTAATATAAGAGAGAAGATAAAATATACACACACTCAGTACAGTGTCTTCATTTGTTCACTAAAATATTTATTGCATGCTGGCTGTGTGCCAGGATTGTTATAGAGAAAGAGCAACAACAACAACAAAAAAAACCCTAAAAAATGAGCAGGATATTTATACTCACTATCATGGGTTGGAGTGTGTCCCCCCAAAATATTAGCCAAGTGTTAACTTGGCTAAGATATAATTCCCAATATTGTATGGATATTCTCTGTTTTGTGATATAATTATCTTATAGTTTGTGATGTGTTGTAACCTTGACTTCTACATGCTAATGAGACAGGATTATTGCTGTTAGGTGTTGTACAGTTGGTTCCAATTCACAGCAAGCCTATGCTCAATGTAACACTGTGCCATTCTCACAATTATGCTTAAATTCATTATTGCCAATGTGTTAATCCATCTTGTTGACAGTACTTCTTTTTCAATGACCCTGCACTTTACCAAGCATGATGTCTTTCTCCAGAAACGGATCCTTTCTAACAACATGTCCAAAGAATTAGAGAAGTCTAGCCATCTTCATTTCCAAGGACCAAGACAGATTTATTTGTTCTTCTGGCAGTTAATGATACTTTCAATATGTTTTGTCAGCACCACAGTTCAAATGCATCAGTTCTTGTCTGATCTTCCTTATTCATTGTCCAGCTTTCACATGCGTATGAGGTCATGCTGTGGGCTAATGAGCTGGACTGCAAACTCAGTTTGAACTGCAAGGTCAGCAGTTCAAGCTCAGAAACCCTATAAGGGTGACTATGGGTCAGAACCGACTAGACGGCACTTAACAACAACAAAAAACCTAGCATGGCTTGTGTAAAACATACATTCTTCTTCAAATTGATATCTTTGCTTGGGACTTCATTTACTTATATCTTTGCTCATTAAAACATCAAAGAAGTCTTTTGTAGCTTATCTTTGAATTCTTGCCTAATGCTTCCGGGAGTGTTGATTAAGGATCGAAACAAAATGAAGTCTCTGACAACTTCTATCTTTTCTCCATTTATCATGATATTATTTATTGATCAAGTTGTGAGGATTGTTGTTTTCTTTACATTGAGGGTGCAGTCCATATGGTATTTTAAGTTCTCTTGGCTTCCAGCAAGTAAACTCATGTCATCTGCATGTTCCAGGTTGTTACTGAGTCTTCCTCCAATCCTAATGCCACGTTCATCTTCATATAATTATTTGGACAGCATACAGATTGAATAAATATGGTGAAAGAATACAGCCCTGAAGCATACCTTTCCTGATTTTAAACCATTCAGTATCCTCTTGTTCTATTCAACAACTACCTCTTTGTCTATGTACAGATTCTTCATGAGCACAATTGTTTTATAATACCCATTCTTCACATGTTACCCACAGTTTTTTATGATTCAAATAGTCTAATGACTGCATATTCTGCAAAACCCAATAAGCATCTTTCTGGTATTCTTTGCTTTTAGACAAGATCCATCTGATGTCAGCAATGATATACCTCACTCTACATCCTTTTCTGTATCTCGCTTAAAATTCTAGCAGCTCCCTGCTGATGTACTGCTATAAAGTTTTCTTAATTATCTTCAGCAAAATTTTACTTGTGTGTGATATTAATGACATTGTTCCATGATATCCACATTCCACATACTCTTTGGAATGAGTACAAATATAGGTCTCTTCCAATAGGTGGCAAGGTAACTACCTTCCACATTTCTTGGTATATAGAGTACTGCCAGCACTTCATCAATATGTTGAAACATTTCAATTTGTATTTCATCAATTGCTGGAAATTTGATTTCTGCCAGTGCCTTCAGAACAGCTGGGACATCTTTACTCAGTGTTATTGGCAGTTGATCATATGCTACCTTCTGAACGGTAAACATAGACAATTATTTTGCTGCAGTGACTCTATATTCCTTTTACCGTTTGATGCTTCATACATCATTGAATATTTTGTTCATAGAAATTTTCAATATTACAACCTGAGAATTAAATTTTTCTTCATTTCCTTCAATTTGAGAAATGCTGAGTGTATTCTTCCCTTTTAGATTTCTAACTCCAGGTCTTTTCATACTTCATTATAATACTTGTCTGGGTCTTCTGGAATTGCCCTTTGGAAATTTCTGTTCAGCAAATTTACTTCTTCAAATCTTCCAGTTGCTGTAACTGTACTATGTTCAAGAGCAAGGTTCAGAGACTCTTCTGACTTCCACGTTGGTCTCTTCTTTCTTCCTTCATTTATTTATTTTTTCAATCTTTTTCTTGTGAATTGAATGAAGGTTTACAGAGCAGATCATCAGTTTTATATTTTTTTAAAAAATCATATACTTTGCTTCATCTCAATGATTGTAACCCCCTCCATAAAACAATAGTTAGCCCACTTCCTCCCCATGGTTTTTTATTTCCATTTCACCCTCCTTCCCATTCCTTCTGGAACTTTGTCTTCAGGTAAATGGTATCTTTTTTTATCTTGAATTATTGACCATTCCTTGGTGAGTGTACCTTACTAGCGTTGCTGTCCCTCTAGCTACTGCTTAGTTGAAACTTGGGTCAGGAGGGTAGTTCCATTCTAGACCTGAAGGGTGGCCATGAGTCACAGTCTCGGGTTAATTTAATCTCTTTCTGACCAGTAAGCCCACTTTTTTTTAAATAATTTTGAGATTTTTCCACATTGTCTCCCACTTTATCCAAGACCTTCTAATAGAATCCCTTCAGTGTTGTTGGGAGTGGTAGCTAGATGTCTTTTAGTTCTTCTAGGCTCAGTGTCATAGAGACTGATGTTCATTCAGGTGTACCATTATCAATTAGTGAACTAATTGGTCCCAGGTATCTTCAATTTCCATCACTCGTCTTTCTTACACACAGGAAAAAACAATATAGTTGCACCTCAGATGGGCACTTGTGAGCTCTTACAATACCAGTTGTTGTTGTTAAGTGCCGCCGAGCCGGTTCTGACCCAAAGTGATCCTGTATGGGGTTTCCAAGAAGTAGCTGGTGAGCTGGAACTGCCAGCTTTGTGGTTCAAACTAACTATGCAGTCCAGCCCATTAACACACAGCACCACACCAGGAGTTGTTACTCACCAAAGTTCTTCCTGGCCGTTTGCTTTTTCCACGGATGATGTTCTTGATGTTATCCCACAACTCCTCTGTTCTTCAGTCATTAGTGTCTAATGCTTCAAATGTGTTCTTGACTGGTCTCTAAATTCTGATTGGGTATTCTCAAGGTCAGATTTTAGCTATCAAGAAACTGTTTTAATTTTCTTCAGTTTCAGCATGAACTTGTGTATGAGCAATTGATGGTCTGTACCACAGTCTGCCCCTGGTCTTGTTTTGGGTGATGATATTGAACTTCTCTATTGTTACTTCCCACAAAGTAGTCAGTTTGATGCCTGTGTATTCCATTTGGTGAGGTCCATGTATATAGACACCTTTTATGTTGCTGAAAAAAAGATATTTGCAGTGAATAATTCACTGGACTTATAAAATTCTGTCATGCAATATCCAGTATCCTTTCAATCAATAAGGCCATATCTTCCAAATACCAATCTTTCCCCCCAACTGTCTCATTCCAATCACCAGTAGTCATCAATATATCTTGATTGCATTTTGATCAATCTCAGACTGAATAAGTTAGTAAAATTCTTCAATTTCATTATCACTGGTGTGTAGTGAATTAGCTAATGTTTCTTCTAGCTGTTGTCTATGTTGTTGTTGTGAAATGCCATCCAGTCGGTTCCGACCCATAGCAACCCTGTTTAGAGTTTCCAAGGAGCAGCTGGTGAGCTTGAACTGCCAACCTTGCAGTTCAAACAGCTTTGCAGTCCGGCGCATTAACCAACAGCGCCACACCAGGACTCCAGCTGTTGTCTATAAATCCCACTAAATAACGTTTCTGCCCCACTGGGTCTGAATACGAGAATATAGGAGAACATACTGATAGGATGATATGATTTAGTTGTGGGTGTTAGCAGAGTTAATTATAATTACAAAAACTTGAAACTTGAGCATGCATTTAAAAGGAGGGTCTCAGAAGCAGAAGTAGGGCTTCTCACTACCATCAGTGAAAAAGAACTAGGAGGGAAGTATATCCTTTGGGGCCTGCAATTCCTGTGCTTTGAACTTCCTTGATACAAGGACAGAAAGCCATGACAACTGAGGAGTGGCAGCAGCAAAACCAAGAAACAGCATGAGACAAGAGCATTGTATATCTCAGTCCACATAGCAAGTAAGGGTAAGTGACTTTGGGCATGAAATTTGGCTTGTAGAGTGGGGTCCTGCCAGGCGCTTTAGTGTGGGAGCTAGGTTTGCTGACCCATGGACCTAAAGCCATGTGCTTTCAGGCTGAGGCTTATGGTGGCACAGTGTGTCCTATGAGCATTTATCAACAGCTGAATGGAACAACTGTGAATTTTTTTACCACGAATTGTAAACTGTGAATTTCCCGAATAAACCCTGAGTTTATTATAGTTTGAGCTCTGTGTGGCCACTGAATGGATTACTAAACACAGTGGATTAGAGAGTGTTGTGGGAGGAACAATTTCGTTCATTTTTTTTTGCAATTGACTTTAGTGTTTTGTGCATAATATTGGTACTAACTGACCTTCCTTATAAGCATAGTGATATTGTCTTATCACAGACAACATTGTGTGTTTTTCTCCCTTTATTATTTAATTGCATGGAAACATTTAGAACTAATTAAGATTTACATCTTCTTTTAAGAACTCTTACCTGCCAAAGTTAAATGTCAGAGTTCTTTGGCAACTTGGCAAGGGAGAATACTATATAGTTCATAAATTTAACACCATAGGTGCCTGTTCTAGAAAAAGTTGCCAGATCCATTTCCTGGATTTGACAAGTTGAGCATTTTCCAACAAATTGTTAGATCAAATGCTGAGGTTCCTTGAAACATTTTCATTGCTTGGCTTCTATATTACTTTTTCTTTTGCCTCATTGTTGTTGAATGATGCCAAGTCAGTTTCAACTGTATAGGGATTCTGAGGAGTGCCTGGTGGGTTTGAACTGCCAATTTTGTGGCTCACAGTCCATTGCTTATCCTAGTTCCTCCTCACTCTTCTCGTTGCTTAAAGTTGGAGGGCCCAGGTTCCAGTTTATAGACTTAATTCATAAATTGTCTCAACTTGTTGTTGTTGTTATGTGCCATCGAGTCGGTTCCGACCCATAGCGACCCTGTATAGCACCTTGGTAATCACATCTAGTCTCATGATTTTAAAAATTATATAAATACTGAACGTGGTGTTGAGTGCCGTCAAGCCAGTTCTAGCTGATAGCAAGCCTGCATAGGGTTTCAGAGGCCTGACTAGTGAGCTTTGACCATCGATCTTGCAATTCAAACAACTTTGCCATCCAACATATTAACCCACAGAGCCACATACCTCCCCTATAATTCCAGATTTGTACATCAATCCAGTTGCTTGTTTAACATCTCCACTCAAATATCTAATAGGCATTTAAAATCTAACATGTTTAAAAAATGAAAGCCCTGATCTCTCTCCATTCTCTCTCCCTCTCATTCATACATGCACATGCACACACATAGGCCTACCTCTCCTACAGTCTCTTCCATCTAACTTAAAGGTAATAACATCTCTCCAGTATTAGAGGATTTTAAGCCAAAAAAAGAATCAAATTAGTTTGCATTTCAGAAAGGACATAATAGTGGACTACACCTAAGTGAACTGAAGTACAGGGCTTGCTAACTAAGACTTCACAGAATGAATTAGAAAAATTACAAACATGAAGAGATCATGAGGAGAAACTTTTCAAGCATATTATAGAATTGTCTATAAATTAAAATACAGAATATGAACTTAATATACAGACAGGTCATTTAAACATGTTGGCACAGAATGACATGATTAGAATTATTTGAGCAGACTACATTAGCTTTAGTGTAGATGATTTTTAAAAGGACTAGAAATAAATGGAATGAAATGAGATAGAGAATTGCAGAAATACAGATGACAGGTAATGGTGGTTTGGTCTTGAGAGATGATAGGAGGGATGTAGAAAAATGGATAATTTATTCAAATGGCCTTAACGTTCTTTTGAACAAGTCCCTTGGTTGTAAAGTAAAGCTAATTGTAGACCCATTTTCATTTAAGAACAGTCATTCATCATATATATATACATACACATATATATACATATGGAGTTTTGGTTTGGCACTGTGGGTTAATGTGCCAGACTGCAAAGCCATTTGAACTGCAAGGTCGGCAGTTCAAGCTCACCAGTTGCTCCTCAGAAACCCTATACAGGGTCACTATGGGTCAGAACCGACTCAAGGGCACTTAAAAACAACAACAACTGATATCTTAAGAGCAGCTGGCTGGAACAACTGCACCCTGAGCATTTTCTAATCTTGTGTTGTAACGTGTTAACTTCCTAATAACCCCCATCACTGTAGCTATGTTGTTGGAGTTTTGTGTGGCCAGTGCAATGAAATATAGAAGCCAGAAAGAGTAGAGAATGAAGTCGGAGGCCTGGTATCGTTCATTTTTTTTGCAGGGTTGCTGTGAGTCGAAACCAACTTGACGGCACTTAACAACAAAACTTCCACCTAATCCTTGGTTAGAAACTAAATCTTCATAAATGTTGTTAAGTGCCGCGGAGTCGGTTCTGACTCACAGTGACCCTGTATAGGGTTTCCAAGGAGCAGCTGGTGAGCTTGAACTGCTGACCCTGAATTTCAAAATGACCTTGAAGTCCATCACATTAAGCCACAGCACCACACCAGGACTCCTTCATCAACATAGTAGTCACTAAAAAGCACCGACATGTAATTTTATTAAACCTACCTACTTTCATTTTCTGACATTCCACAGTAAGAGTGCAGTTTTTTGGATTTTTTTTTTTTAATATAAGGTTTTTATTGTGGATTGTGTAAAAGGTTGCAGGGCAGATCATGAATTTTACATTCAACAAATCATACACCTTGTTTCATTACAATGATTATAATCCCCTCCATGTACCATCAGTTACCAGTGTTTTTCTCTATTCACTTTAGCTTTCTTTCTTTTTTTTAAAAACACTCAGGCGTATATAATAATTTACACCACCAAAGGTCACATTTTGCAAATCTGCCTCCTGGCCACCAGCTCTCAGTCCCTCTCCTCCCATGAATCTAGAGTCCTCAGCTGCTCTCTCTCTCCATGTCCACATCTCTACCTCCATCTCTGGTGTCACTGCTTCTCTGGTTAAGGTCTCTCATTCCGCTTGTGCTCATCTCCTTTGATGGTCCTAGGGTCCTTTGTTTCTGTACTGTAAGATTAACCACTCCCTTGTTTTTGTCACAAGAGTAAAGATTTAAAAAGGCAAATTGCTTACCTTTTTTCCACCTGGCTTTAGCCTCTCAACAATCTTAACCAAGTTCCTCATTTAATTCAATGAAGACATTACACTAGGAATTGGCACATAGGGATTTGAGATCCAGATTTCTCACTAACTACTGTGTGGTGCCGTGGGTTAGTGCACCAGACTGCAAAGCCATTTGAACTGCAAGGTCAGTAATTCAAACTTACCAGCTTCTCCTCGGAAACACTAAACAGGGTCGCTATGGGTCGGAACCAACTCGATGGCACTTAACAACAACAGCAACTGTGTCCATGTAGGAGGCAGGGTAACTTCTCTGGATCTCAGCTCAAGGCTCCCTCCAAAGATAAGTCTGTAATTTCATTGTCTAGGAGATTGATAAATTATATGAATCTAATTTCTTCTCCTACATTTCTGCTAAATGCTATCGAGTTGGTTCTGACTCATACCAACCCTACATAAGGTTTCCAAGGAGCAGCTGGTTAGCAGTCCAGTGCTTATCCTATAACACTATACCAGGACTGCTATATAGAGAACATAATAAGGCTTTATTTTCTTCATATAGTTTTGCTACTTGACATTTTCTTACTTTTTCGAAAATACACTGTTTTAGTTACCTTTCTCCATCCTTTATGCTTAAGTATTCTTTTTGTTATGGAAACTACTCATGAACGTGATGCTTGCCTGATATTGATACTGGTTACACAGACATAGTTGTAGTAACAATATGAAATGGAAGAGGCTAGCTTTGGGGACATATTCTGTAAGATTCCCACCCTGTGGTAAATCATCATAGCAATAAGCCAAACTGTAGAAGCTACAAATTTGTGATCCCTTAGTTATACGTTCAGTGTTCTAACTGGAGTTGTGCTTCCACATTATAGGAAATGGACTTTGAATCATAAGCTGGCAGTTAAGCCTACCAACCACTCCATGGGGGAGAAAAATGAGGCATTCTGTTCCTACAAAGACTTAAAGCCTCGGAAACTATATACAACGTTGCTAGGAGTTGGAATCAACTTGACAATACTTAACAGAACACTTTAATACTCAACATAGGCTTTCTTATGGAGGTCACTGTTGGAACTGGCGGGCTATACTCTGTAGCTTCATGGGCTCTGTATTTAAAGTATATTTGTTTATTTCTTCATACGATTTTTAATTTTTTGATCACGGAAAGGGAGAAAAAAAATGCTAAAGACATCTTTCAATCGCTTTAAGTTCATCTTATTTCTAACAAAACCACAAATAGCATATAAATTTCAGATATCCTCAAGACTGAGAGTGACTGCTTAGGGAATATGTTGAGAATACTAAGAGCATATCTTAACAGCAAAATCTGTGAAACGCTTTCTGTTGTACACTTAAATATAGAAGTATTGGTGCCACATATTTGCCACAATTAGGATAGAATATTCTTTGGAAGGGAATCATAATGGAAAGTCACTCTACACAGATTTGAAATGATTTTGTCTTTGGTGGTTACACAATTTAGAGTAAGAATAGCAAAGGCTGTTAAAGGATTTCCTTTATTTATTCAGTTAATATTTAATGAGTGCCTATTAGAAAATGGTAAAGTCCCTGTTCATATACTGAGTGTCCAGAGATAAGCAAGAAACACAATTCTCCTCTTTCAAGGAGTCACAGTCTGGAGGGAAGACACAAGAACCTCTAACTGAGAATCAGAAAGTAGACCTAATTTACATTTATTTCTTAGAGAGCTCCTCTCTATAGAGATGGAGAAAACAGTGCCACAAAAACAAGGAGAAACAAATATTCAGATTCAGATTCTTAGATATAATATTGTACCTTCTCTGTAGACAAATATTTCTGATTCTTGCATGTGTTTGCTTACACAGTGTTTACATTATATTACTATAATATAATTTAATATATTATAATAGTACTGAAACATAATGCAAAAACTGTGTAAGCAAACACAAGCAAATATCAGAAATATTTTGAACCCTTTTACTAAATTTAGGAGCCTTCTAATAATTTAAAATACTTCAAAGATATTCTTACTTATATTTATGAAAGACCCATGGAATAGGTATGGAATTAAGCAGTAAATTCTTATTTTATAGATGAAGACATGAAGAGAAATTTTTCTATAGTCATTGAACTGCTTTAAAGGCCAGTGAAACTAAATCTCTCTGCCCAAAGTCTTTCTACTAGACTGCTTGAATTACTTGTTGTGTTAAAAATGAAATGTACTACTTACTGTATAATTATATGAAAAAAATGTGTAGTTACATAATACAGCAAAGGAAAAAATTACAACAGCAGTGCACCTGTTAAATAAAGACTTGAATAACATTTTATCTAATTTGACTTTTGTAATTTGGTAGTTTAAATTAAATAAACCTTCTGGCTTGCCAAGGATACTCTCTGAGAAAATTTTACACAGCAAGGGTACGTTAGTAACTTTGGTAGACAGTAATTACTTCACACCTTTAAAATATCACTATAATAACAATAACAAGTTTATTTTTCATTTGCTCTAACTGAAAAATCAGTCCCTTTAATAACTGCAAAATGACAATGTGCTGTCACTAAGTTCTTAGCCAATAAAGCTGAATTAATTCACCTACATAAATATAATTTGATTTGAGAAACCTTCATAGAAATCAATAAAACACAACAAGCCAGGGAGAAAATGTATTTTTTTTTTAACTAAACTCAAGAAAATATACTGATAAAAACATTGAAGGATATAGTAAAGAATCTAAAAACCCAATTGTGTTAGTCTCATTTAAAATTCTGAAGTATACATTTTTTTTCTCCTTAATTTGGCTAAGCACAAGGGAAATACACACAAAACATACAGAAATGGGGGGCCAATACCAAAATCAGGATGCAATAAAGTTAGAGGAGCCTGGAAGAAGGATAGGGGAGGAGCTGGCCAGACTAGACTTGTAGAAAACTATTTTGTAGGTTCATGGGCTCTCTCTACCGAAAGTGTTTGCCACATTTCTCAATAAGATTTCAACTTCTTTAAGGAGTGAATTCATCTTTTCCATTTCCCTTTGCACTTTTCACTGTGTCCAATACAATGTTTTGAACTCAACAGGGGCTGACAACATGTTGCTAACTCCCCTTACACCAATAATAAATTTTGAAGGTCTTTGTCTTCTCTACTACAAAAATACTGTTATCATAGATTGATTACATCTTCCAACTGCATTTTTCTTCAAGCAAGGAAATTTGCACTGTGACAACCTGTATAGTCTCTTCTTGTAAATCACTTCACATTTATTTAATAAGCATAGTATATTTCCCAGTTCATTATTGAGTTGATAAATTTAAATTATTAATGGGTACTTCAAAACTTCTGGGAAACTATTTTTCTAACTATACAAAGGGGATTCAAGAACTTTGTGACAAATATTCCATTATCATTTGATTACATTATTCCATGAACATTAGATGCTTTCTCATATATGTGGTAGGCTGAATATGAACCCCAAAGATAGCCACATCCTAATCCCCAGAACCTGTAACACGAAAAATGGCAAAAAGACTATAGGTGTAATTAAGGATTTTGAGATAATCCAGGATAATTTCCCTAAGTGTAATCACAAGTGTCCCTATAAGAAGAAGGCAAAGGGCATTTGACAATAAAAGACAAGAAGGTAGTGTGACAACAGAAGCAGAAAGAGTTTTTAAGATGTTACATAGCTCTGGTAGGGTAGTGGTTATGAATCGGACTGTAACCTCAGGAACAGCAGTTTGAAACTACCAGGTGTTCTGCAGGAGAGATGAGGTTTTCTGCTCCTGTAAAGATTTTACAGCCTCAGAAACTGTACAGGATCGCTATGAGTCAGAACAGACTCCATGGCACATAACTGCCACAAACCACACAACTGACTCTGCAGGATAAGCACTGGACCACAAACCACATGATCAGTGGTTCAATCCCACCACTTGCTCAGTGGGAGAAAAATTAGGCTTTCTAATTCCCACAAAAATTTGTAGCCCAGGAAACCCTATATAGGGTCATTATGAATTAGAGCCGGCTGGAGGGCAGTTAACAACTCTGCTGACATGGAAGACTGAAGAAGGGGATAAGAGTCAAGAAAGGTAGCTTTGAAAACTGGGAAGAGCTACGAGTCTCCCCCTAGAGATTTCCAAAGGATCCAGCCTACTGACAAGTTGGTTTTAGTTCTGAGACTCAGTTGGACTTCTGCTCACCAAAAGTGTTAAAATGATAAATCTGTGTTGTTTTAAGAAACTACATTTTTAATATTTGCTATGGCAGAAATAAAACTATATTAAACTATAACTTTTTGGTATTTATCTTCATGCCAGAAAATACGTCATTTGTTTATTTTATTTTCAAACTGTTTTATAGTGAATTATGTGATACATTCATTCATCCTATCATATATCGTTACATTGCCATGGTTGCAAACCCCTCCATGCATCATCAACCAACAAAAGGATATACGCTGCAAGCCTGCCCCTTGGTCATCAGCACACAGCCCCTCTCCCTCTCTGAGTCTAGAGTTCCCAGCCTCTCTTATCTCTCCACATCACTATCTCTGCCTCCATCTGTGGCATCACTGTTTCTCTGGGTAGGGTTCTACGCTCCATTCTTCTCCCTTGATGGTCCCAAGGGCTTCCGCTCCTGGACTGCAAAGTCAACCATTCCCCTCATTTTGCTACAAAAAGTCTACCTTTACATTTCAAACCCTCACAGTCAGTCCTGATAACAATTACTCACTATTGTATCACAAAAGACCTATCCCTATCTCCTTTCATCAGCCCTGCCCATACAGATTGTATACTACTCAGTGGAGTTTCTACCTTCCTCTGCACCCTCTGGATATAGGCTCCCTCTTGAAAGCTTGTAAGCCAGTCACATCTTGCCTTTGTAGCCCCCCATTTTGGGTAGCTAATATCCAAGTTGCCCATCCTTGCCTACCCAGTGTATTGAGGGAGTGGGAATGATCCTTGCTGTAAAGATTTGTTCCCTCTTTTGAGTTACTGCCTCCATAGGTGTAGGTCAAGTTCACCAAATTGTATCAGATTACTCTTTTTTTTAATGTTTTATTGTGAATTATGTGAT
>NW_006408688.1:988524-1008829 GCF_000296735.1 Chrysochloris asiatica | reverse complement strand
TCTTTCTTTCAAGAAGTATCTTCTGTTCTTCTAGCCACTCCAGGCTGGTCTGCTTGTCCTTTCAAGTGGAAATTTCTCACCTCAGAAGATTCTGGATGGGGTTACAGATTTCACCTATAGTCTTATGTAATGCAAAGGCACTGCAGGAAGCCTCCTTCACTGGGCACGTTGGTAGACCTATTTTAGGTATTCATCAGTTATAGGCAGAAGATGAACTTAAAAGCTTTTTATGGAGATATTTTTGGCTATTCCTTTCTCTCCCACTCAAGCGTCTATTTTATAATGGTATTTAAGGGAAACCAAGATTCAAAAGACAGCCAAGCATCACCAAGGGGCAGGCTTGTAGTGTATACACCCTTTGGTTGGTTGATGATTTATGGAGGGAATTGTAACCATAGCAATGAAATGATATACTATAGGACGAATGCAAAACTAATGATCTCTCATGTAAACTATCACATAATTCACAATAAAATATTAAAAAAAAAAAAAGACAGCCAAGCATCTTAACATTATTTATCCCTTTTGCACACTCTAACCATATATCAATCCCTGTATCTGAGCCCTGTTGTTCCAAGGTTGTGCATACATCATTACTTATCTTTGTCCCACTTATCCCATGCAAACTTGCCTGATTGTTTTCCCATCTGCCTTGTTCTTCCATTTCCCTCCCCCTTCTTATGTATTGTCCCCTTCCCACCACCCAAACTATCCTGTGTCTATTCCCTACCCTGTGCTCCTTCTCCTCTTTCCCCTCACCCCACACCCTACATCACGGTAACCAGAAAGAATCCTCCTCCCACCCTTTAGTATGAGTTCTTTTTCTTACTCTTTTTATAGTAGTGGTCTTAATGTAATATTTCTCCTTTTGTGACTGACTAATTTCATTCAACATAATGTTCTCAAGGTTCATCCATGCTATGTGATAGCTTTCTTGTTGCTCTTCAAGGTAGCATAATATTCCATTGTATGTATGTATCACAGCTTATCCATTTTTTCCATTGACGGGCACTTAGGCGTTCTCCATCTTTTTGCTATTGTAAACAATCCTGCTATGAACATCAGTGTGCCTATATCTACTCATTTTGTGGCTTGCATTTCTTGTGAGTAAATAACAAATAGAAGAATTGATGAATCATAAAAGTATTTCTATTTCCAAGCTTCTGAGGAAGTGCCATATTGCTTTCCAGAGAGGTTAGACCACTTTGCAATCCCACCAGCAATGCAGCAGCGTCCCAGTCTCTTCACATCCTCACCATCATTTATTTTCCTCAACTTTTTTGACCACTAATTGTGGATTACGTAGACATGCAGTGAGGAGCTCCATCAGCAACAACACAGAATACCAGACCAAGCAGTCTCAGGGTATGGTGCTAGAACTCTGAAGCACATATAAAGGAATATGTACATGTTTAGGAGGCTTACAGCTAGGGGAATTTGTAGCAGAATCAAGAAATCCATTGCTTTCCAATTCAAGACACTCAGCTGCTCCCAGAGTCACCATCTTGGGACAGACCAAGCAGGGGAAGGATCAGAACAGTCACGAATGCCTGAAAGAACCACAGAAATATAGGTGTGGATATTCTTCATCTTTTTTTTTTTTTGTTATCTGTTTTGAGCCCCTCAGGTTGGAAGGCACTCAAAATGCAACTGGGGAAGAGCTGCCTCCTCAAAATACAGTTAACCATGATGACGCGAGTGGAGTAAAGTCTGAGGGAGGAAAAAGCCACAAGACCTTCATTTGCTGATGGGGGACACCTCAAAATGAAGAGAAACAGCTGTCAACATTCATTGAGCATCAGAAGATGGAATGTACAAAGTATGAATCTGGGAAAATTGGAAGTTGTGAAAAATGAAATGGAATGCATAAACATTGATATCTTAGGCATTAGTGAGCTGAAATGGACTTGTACTGGTCATTTTGAATCTGACAACCACATGATTTACTATGCTGGGAATGACAAATTGAAGAGGAATGGTGTTTAATTCATTGTCAAAAAGAATATATCCAGATTAGTCATGGGGTACAATGCTGTCTGAAACAGGATAACATCTATGTGCCTACAGGGATGCACAGTTAATACCACTATTATTCAAATTTACACAGCAACCACTAAAGCCAGTGAGGATGAAATAGAAGAATTCTATAAACTTCTTCAATCTGAAATTGATCAAACATGCAATCAAGATGTATTGATCTTTACTATTGATTGGAATGCAAATGTTGGAAGCTAAGAGGAAGGATCAGTAGTTGGAAACAATGGCCTTGGTGATAGAAATGATGCTGAAGATTGGAAACAATGGCCTTGGTGATAGAAATGATGCTGAAGAATGCATGATAGAATTCTGCAAAACCAATGATTTGTTCATTTCAAATACCTTCTTTAGACAGCATAACAGATGACTATACACTTGGAACTCCCCAGATGGAATACTTAGAAATCAAATTGACTACAACTGCGGAAAGAAACGATGGAAAAGCTCCATCTCATCAGTCAAAAAAAGGCCAGGGGCAGACTGTGGAATAGATCATCAATTACTCATATGCAAATGTAAACTGAAGCTAAAGAAAATGAAAACAAGTACACAAGAGCCAAAATATAACCTTGCATATATCCCACCTGAATTTAGAGATCATCTGAATAATAGATTTGATACATTGAATGCTAAAGACCGAAGACCAGAAGAGTTGTGGGATGACATCAAGAACATCATACATGAACAAAGCAAAGTCATTAAGAAGACAAGAAAGAAGGAAAAGGTCAAAATGAATGTCAGAAGAGACACTGAAACTTGTTCTCCAGCATAGAGATGCTAAAGCAAATGGAAGAAATGAGGCAGTACAAGAGCTGAAAAGAAAATTTCAAAGATCAGCTCGAAAAGATAGACAAATATTATAACAAAATGTGCAAAGATCTGGAATTAGAAAACCAAAAAGGAAGAACATGCTCAGCATTTCTCAAGCTGGGGGAACTGAAGAAAAAATTCAAGCCTCAACTTTCGTTAATGAAAGATTCTGTGGGCAAATAATTGAACAATGCAGAAAGCATCAAGAGAAGATGGAAGGAATACACAGTCACTGTACCAAAAGGAAATGGTTAATGTTCAAATGTTTCAAGAGGTAGCGTATGATCAAGAGCCAATGATACTGAAGGAGGAAGTCCAAGGTGTGCTGAAGGAATTGGCAAAGAACAAAGCACCAGGAGTTGATGGAATAAAAATTGAAATATTTCAAGAAAGTGAGTTGGCACAGGAGGCACTCACTCATCTCTTCCAAGAAATTTGGAAGACAACTATCTGGCCGACTGATTAGAAGATATATAATTGTGCCCAATCCAAAGAGAGGTGACCCAATGGAATGTGGAAATCATCGGACAATCTCTTTGATATGCAATGGGAGTAAAATTTTTCTAAAGGTAATATAGAAATGGCTGCAATCATACATTGACAGAGAACTTCCAGAGGTATAAGCCAGATTCAGAAGAGGCTGTGGAATGAAGGATATCACTGCTGATGTCTGATGGATCTTGGCTGAAAGCAGAGAATATCAGGCTTTCAATTATGAGGACCATAACAAGCTATGGACAATGTGAAGTATGAGTATTCCAGAACACTTTATTGTGCTTATGAGGAATCTGTACATGGACCAAGAGGCAGTTGTTCGAACAGAACATGGGAACACTGAATGGTTTAAAATTTAAAAAGGTGCATAACAAGGTTGTATTTTTCACCATACTTATTCAACCTGTATGCTGAGCACATCATCCGAGAAGCTGGGTTCTATGAAGAAAAACGTGGCATCATGATTGGAGGAAGACTCATTAACAACCTGTGATATGCAGATGTCACAACTTTGTTGGTCTTTGCTGTTAATGCTGGTGTGAGATTATATCTCATTATTGTTCTGATTTGCATCTCTCTAATGGCTAGCGATCGTGAACATTTCTTCATGTTAGCTGTCCAGATCTCCTCCTTGGTGAAGTGTCTGTTCATGTTCTGTGTGCATGTTTTAATTGGATTATTTGTCTTTTCCTTTTAGAGGTGTTGTAGTTTTCTATATATTTTAGAAATTATTCCCTTTACTGATGTGTTGTTGCAAAAGATTTTTTTCCCATTCTGTAGGTTCCCTTGTTACTCTTCTGGTGAAAGCCTTTTGATGCACAAAAGTTTTAATTTTTTAGTATGTTCCAATCATCTATTTGGTCTGCTTTTGTTTGTATAGTTTTAAAAATGTTTGGTAGTCTGTATATTCCCTAAATTAGTGACCTTACATTTGTTGCTATTTTTTTCTTTGTTGGCCTTCATAATTCTGGATTCACATTTAGGTCTTTAATCCATGCCAAATTGGTTTTTGTATAAGGCATGAGGTGAAGGTCTTGTTCCATTCTTTTGTATATTGCTTTCCAGTTCTGCCAGCACCATCTGTTTAAGAGACTATCACTTTCCCATGTGACGTATTTAGATACTTTGTCAAAAATCAGTTGGCTGTATGTGGATGGGTTGATTTCTGGCTTCTCAATTGTGTTCCATTAATCAACGTATCTTTCATTGTATCAGTATCAAGCTATTTTGACCACTGTTGTTGTTGTTGTTAAATGCCGTTGAGTCGGTTCCGACCCATAGCAACCCTGAACTGGGCTTCCGAGGCTGTAAATGTTTCCGGAAGCAGAAAGCCTCATCTTTCTCCTGCGGAGAAGCTGGCAGTTTCAAACTGCTGACCTTGCGGTTCGCAGCCTGATTTGTAACCACTACACTACCAGAGCATTCTTCACTTTTTTAAGTATCTTTTAGTTTCTTGTAGTGTTTTGTAGTCATCTTTGTATAAATCCTTTGTTTCTATGGTTACATTTAATCCTAGATATTTAATCCTAAAGCCAGTTATTGTAAATGGTATTGTTTTCCTAATGTCTTTTTCAGCGCTGTTGTATTGGTATATAGGAATCCAAGTGATTTTTGTATGTTGATCTTATACCCTACCATTTAGATGAATTTTCCAGTGAGGTCTAGTAGATGAGTCTTCAATGAGGTCTAGTAGCTTTTTTTACTGAGCCTTTGGGGTTTTCTACTATAGGATCATATCATGTGCAAAGAGAGAGAGTTTTACTTCTTTGCCAATTTGGATGCCTTTAATTTCCATGTCTTGTCTTATAGCTCTTGCTAAAGACTTCCAGCACAATATTGAATAGGAGTGGTGACAAAGGGCATCTTTGTCTGGTTCCTGTTCACAGAGGGAAGGCTTTTAGTTTCTCTCCATTGAGAGTAATATAAGCTGTTGGTTTTGTATATATACTCTTAATTATGTTGAGGAATTTCCATTTAATTCCTACTTTGTTAAGTGTTTTTATCAGGAATGGATATTGGATTTTGTCAGCTGCCTTTTCTGCATCAATCAATATGATCATGTGGTTCCTTTCTCTTTTTTTTATTACTTATATGGTAGATTACCTTAATCGTTTTTCTAATGCTGAACCATCCTGGCATCCCTGATATGAATCTCAGTTGATGATGATGTATTATTATTTTTTTTTTTTTTTGATGTGCTGCTGAGTTCTGTTGGCTAGGATTTTGTTGAGACTATTTGCATCTATGTTCATGAGGGATATTAGGCTACTAATATTCTTTCTTAGTGACATCCTTACCTGGTTTTTTATGAGGTTTATGTTTGCTTCATAAATTGTATTAGGAAGTTTTCCATACTCCTTTACATTCTGGAATAATTTGAGTAGAATTGATGGCAGCTCTTCCCTGAATGTTTGGTAAAACTCACCAGTGAAGCCATCTGTACCTGCACTTCTTTAGTTGGGAGTTTTTTGATGACCTGATCAATTTCTTCTGTTGTTACGGGTCCATTAAGTTTTTCTACTAAACTCTGTGTAAGTTTAGGTGATTATATTTTTTCTAAAAATGTATCCATCTCTTCTAAGGTTTCAAATTTGTTGTTATTCTTTTGATTTCCTTTGGTTCCATTGTGAAATCACCCATGTGGTTTCTGATGAGTGTTATGTGTGCCTTCTCCCTCTTTTCTTTTGTTAGGGTTAACAATAGTCTGTCAATTTTGTTAAACCTTTCAAAGAACCAGCTTTTTGTCCTTTGATTCTTTCTATAGTTTTTCTGTTTTCCATCTCATTTATTTCTGCTCTTATCTTTATTATTTCTTTTCTTTTGATGATTTTAGGTTCCCTTTGTTGGTATGCTTCTAATTGTTGTAGATGCTGTGTTAATGTGTTAATTTTGGTTCATTCTTCTTTTTGGATGTGTGCACTTAATGCAATAAATTGTCTTCTCAGCACTGCTTTTGCTATGTCCCAAAGATTTTGATATGTTTTGTTTTGGTTCTCATTTTTTTCTAGAAACTTCATGAGTTCACGTTTACCTTCTTCCAGTACCCAGTCACTTTTCAGTAGGGTGTTATTCAATTGCCATGTATTTGACTTTATTTCCTTGTTCTTCCTATTGTTGATATCTAATTTAATAGCATTGTGTTCTTTGTAGTATTTTGTTATTTGTAAATTTATGGAGGTTTGTTTTACGGCCTAACACATGGTCTATTCTGGAGAATGTTGCATGTGCTATGAAAAGAATGTGTATCGTGCTGTTGTTACACAATAACTGTATTGTGCTGTTGGGTTGAATGTACACATCTATGAGGTCCAGTTGGCTGATTGTGTTGTTTAGTTCCTCTGTGTCTTTGTGAAACTTCTCTCTGGTTGTTCTATCCATTTTTGACAACAGTGTATTAAAATCACCCACTATTGTTGTAGATTCAGCTATTTCTTTCTTCAAATTTATTAGAGTTTGCTTTATATATTTGGAGCTCTTTCATTGGGAGTATAGATATTATGGTTATGCCACCTTGTTCAGTTGTCCCTTTAATCATGAGATAATGTCCATCTGTATTTATTATGCTGGTTTTTACCTTAAAAGTTTGTTATCAGAGATTAGTATTGCCACTACTCTGTTTTTTATTGAAATTACCTTGGTATATTTTTTCCCATCCTATGACTTTTAATCTGTTTTTGTTTCTATGTGTAAGATGTGTCTCCTGCAGACAGGATATTGAAGGATCTTGTTTTCTTCACCATTCTGTCACCCTCTGTCTCTTAACTGGTACATTTAATCCATTTACATTCAGTATAATTATTGATTGGTATGGGTTAATTGCTGCCATTAGTTTTTTGTTGTTGTTTTTTTTGTGTGTGGTTTTGCGTGTCTTCCTGAGCTGAGTTCATGGTTTTTGTGTTCTTTCTTATGAGTTTCCTCATAGTTTTGATTTTTCCATGTTCTTGGAGTTTCCTTTTTTTTGGTATATTGTGAAGTATTAATTCTCTTTGAGGTTACCTTATGTTCCATTAACTTTCACCCATTTAGTACAGTCTACTTTATTCTGTAATCTACCTGACCTTCTCACCATCTTGAGCTCTGTTCCTACATGTTTACTTTCTTTCACATTGTAGTTGTTTTGATCATAGACTGAACTCTCCCAGATTCTGTGAGTTTGTTCTTATAGTTTTGTTCTGTTCTCTACTCTTCCATCTGTCTATTTAGTTCTGGGAGGTGCTGCCACGTATGTCAATCTCTGGTTGGTGTCTCTTCTTTTTGGTACTCAGTCCACAGAACTCCCTAAAAGATGTTTTGTAGCACAGGGTTGGCTTTGGCAAAATCCCTTAGCTTCTGTTTAACCTGGAATTTTTTTTATTACACCATTGTATTTGATTGATAGCTTTACTGGATAAAGGATTCTTGGTTGGCAGTTTTTTTCTTTCAGGGTTTTATATATGTCTCCCTATGTCCTTCTTAAGGAGCTCTGGTAGCGTAGTGGTTACAAATCGGGCTGCAAACCTTAAGGTCAGCGGTTCGAAACTACCAGCCGCTCCGCGGGAGAAAGATGAGGCCTTCTACTCCCGTAAAGATTTACACCCTTGGAAACCCTGTACAGGGTCGCAATGAGTCGGAACCAACTTGACGGCACTTAACAACAACAACAACAATGTCCTTCTTGCCTGCATGGTTCCTGCTGAAAAATCTCAGCTTAATCTGATATGCATGCCTTTGTATGTAACACTTTCTTTTCCCTAGCTACTTTCGGGATTGTCTCCTTATCTTTGATTTTAGAGAATTTGATATATTTCTTGGTGATTTTCTTTTGGCGTCTATCCTTCCTGGGGTTCGTTGACCTTCTTGAATGTTTATCTTTTCACTTTTCAGGATGTTAGAGAAGTTTTCTTCCGGCAGTTCAACTATTTCCTCTGTGGACTTGTGTGATTCATCCCATCCAGAATGTTGATAATTCTTAAGTTATTCCTGTTCATGTTGTCAAACGTGAATCTTAGACTTTCTTCAGATTTTTTAATCCTTTTTTTGCATGTTCTTCTGTCTTAATGGTATTGAGAGATCTGTCTTTAGCTTACTAGTTCTGCCTTCCATCTCTTCTATTCTACTTCTATGCCCTTTCAGTGTATTGTTTATTTCTGATATTCTATTATTGATCATTTAGACCTCTTTCCGTAGGTTTTCAATAGTTCCCAATGCTTTTTCTATCTTATTCCATTGTTCCTATAGAGTTTTCCTGACTTTTTCCTTACTTTTCTCAATGCTGTTGTGAAGTATTTTGAAATATTTTATAATAATTTTTCTGAATTCCTTCTCGGGCAGTTCTAATCCTTGCCATCCATCCAGAATGTAGTCCAGGTCTACCTCTAGGTCATTTGACTCAGACATTTTATCTTGTTTCTGGACATGTGCTGATATGGTCATCTGCTTTTGCTTTGTTGACATGTTTAATGTCTATCTGTGGCCTTAATACTTGAGTGTGTGTTCTGGTATTTTTGTATGCTTTCTTATTCCCTCCGGTAGATGTGATAAGGATGTGGGCTTCTCTTTTCACTCTTACTGCTTAACTCAGAGTAACTTTCACAGGTGTTGTCTACCTCCCTGGTGTATGGCAGTTGATATTTGTTCTTGACTGGATTGTGGGGTTTTATAGGGTGTGATTGTAGCTTGGCTATATGGCAGCGATTGCTGTCTCTTCTTGTGTAACATAGGGAAAGAGTCTCACAAAGGTTAAAAAAAAAAAACCAAAAAAACTACAAACTAAAAAAAAAAAAAAACTAGATTGGATACTGTAGTCTATAATCAGAGAAAAGGGAGAGGAGGGAGAGAAGAAAGAAAGAAAGAAAAAACAAAAACTGTAGCCTAACATGAGTATGATTTTAATATCCGCTTTTAGCATAACAACAACAATTCAGCTTCTTGCCTTTAAGGCCACCTGATAAATTTTAAGATGCCACTGTTGGTTTTTAGTGCTGTTTTTTCAGGATTTAATGTTTGGCCTGTTTTGTTTTTAAATTCTCTCTCCCTTTCCACACCCCTTGTTCTGTCCTTTCCCCTATTAGTAAACAGCTCAGGTCTGGTTGTGGCTGTTTTGAGCTTCCTGTAGCTTTAAATACTGAAAATATCTGAGCACATGTGTGGCAGAAGAATCTACCAGTGGTTGAGGTTGGGGTGTCCACTCGCTCAGGCACACCCTCTAGTCACCAGAACGGAGGTGTGTAAACAGTGGGGGGCCAATGAACAGATACCAAAAAATCAGAACAAAGCAAAACTGTCAATGTATATTGTATACCTTTGCTCTGAGGTTCCCACGGTGTTATTCTTTGACTGGTCTTCTTGCTCCCCCACTGGTCTTGTTGTTTGGTCTCACCCAAGTTGCCAGCTCCAGGCCACTATATCTGGCAGATTCTAAAGTATGAGATGTCTTACTTCCTCTACAAGTTCCACTAGCTATAAGCCTTCAGACTTTTAAAATATTCCTAGATATGTGGTTCAGAATTCTGGAGCTCTGCCATAAACCCACTTAATCTGGTATTCGTGGTATTACTGCCGAGAACTTCCCTGCACCTCTACCCTATCTGCCATCAAGCTCAACCTCTCATCATTTGTTTTTATATTTTGTTTTTAACTTCCTGAGGTGAGGGCACATTTTATGCTTCTTTGAAAGCCAAAGGAATTATTATCTCAGATACAGAGAAATCCACAAAGTGTAATTTTTGGCACGTGAATTACATCATAATTTCCAAGCACACAACAAATGAATGCACATAGATGACACACAAAATAGGGAAACTACAAAGTACGAATCATCTACAGTGCAAGGTTACCAAGTGTGCTATCAGGATATTTAGAATCAGAATTCAGATTGGTAAACTTACCCACTCCAGGAATTCTGAATCTACTTTGTCAGGTTGTTCTTGTTGTTGTTGTTTGGTAAGTGCCACCGAGTCAGTTTTGACCCATAGCGACCCTGTGTAGGGTTTCCAAGGAATGACTGGTGAGCTTGAACTACCGACCTTGCAGTTCAAACTGACTTTCCAGTCTAACACATTAACCCACAGTGCCACACCAGGACTCCTAAAACTAAAATCTCCATTTTTAACAAACTCAGAAGAATCATACATACTCTATGTTTGAAGAACCACCAGCCTCAAGTTACCTGAGAAATTATTTGTTTCCTACAGGAAGCAACCTCAAGCCACAAAAGAAGCCAAATGTATCAATTTTATATACATGCATAAGTATATACTTTTTATATATACCCACCACTAGTTTGTCAGCTTGTCATACTGTGGGGGTTTGTGTGTCGCTTTGATTTTGGAAGCTATGCCAAGGGTATTTTAAATGATAGCAGTGTCACCCATGGTGGACAGGTTTCAACTGAGCTTCTAGACAACTGACAAGGAAGAAGGAAAGACAGACTACAAAATATTTAGTTACTGAAAACCTTATGAATAGCAGTGGAATACTGTCAGCACCAGATTATTGAATACTGAAACATAATGAAGAGCACCAGAATACTGTCAGATCATACTGCCAGAAGATGAGTCCCTCAGGTTTGAAGGAACTTAAAATACAACTAGGGAAGAGCTACCTCCAAAAGTATAGTTAACCATAGTGACGAGAATGAAGTAAAACCCTCCAGGACCTTCATTTATTGATGGGGCACAACCCAAAATGAAGAAAAATAGCTGTAAACATACATTAATCAGAAAATGGAATGTATGAAGTATAAATCTAGGAAATTAGAAATTGTCAAAAATTAAATGGAACACACAAACATCAATATCCTAGGCATTAGTGAGCTGAAATGGACTGGTATTGGCCATTTAGAAACCGATAAACACATGGTTTACTGTGGTGGGAATGAAAAATTGAAGAAGAATGGTGTCACATTCATCATCAAAAGATAAGTATCAAGATCTGTCTGGAAGTACAATGCTGTGTGCGATAAGATAATACCTATATAGTTACAAGGAAGACCGGTTTAGTTTTCCCACCAACCCCTAAAGCCAGTGATGATGAAACTGAAGAATTCTACCAGTTTCTTACTTGATCAAACATGCAAATAAGGTGTAATGATAATTACTAGCGATATGAATGCAAAGGTTGGGACCAAAGAGGAAGGTCAATAGTTTTAAAATACAGCCTTGGTGATAGAAGCTATGAAGGAGACCGCATGATAGAATTATACAAAAACAATGATGATAATTCAATGCAAATACGTTTTTAAACAATATAAACAAAAACTATACATGTGGACCTTACCAAATAGAATACACATTAATTAAATTGACTATATCTGTTGAAAAAGACGGTGGAAAAGCTCCATATCATCAGTCAAAACAAGGCCAGGAGCATACTCTGTAGCACACAATCAATTGCTAATTTGCAAATTTGGGCTGGAACTGAAGAAAATTAAAACATGTCCACTAGATCCAAAATATGACCTTCAATATATCCCACCTCAATTTCAAGATCATCTGAAGAACAGATATTTGAAGAATTAGATGTTAAAAACTGAAGGCCTGAGGAATTGTGGGATGACATCAAGAGCATCATACAGGAAGAAAGCAAAAGGTCATTAAGAAGACAAGAAAAAAGGAAAAGAGCAAAATGGATGTCAGAAGAGACTTGAAACTTGCTCTCCAACATAGACATGCTAAACAACATGGAAGAAATTAGGAGGTAAAGGAACTGAATAGAAAATTTCAATGGGCAGCTCAAGAAGACAAAGTTAACTATTATAATGAAATGTGAAAATATCTGCATTTAGGAAACCCAAAGAGAACACAGTTCAGCATTTCTCAATCTGAGGGATCTGACGAAAAAATCCTAGCCTCAACTTGGATTGAAGGATTCCATAAGCAAAATACTGAATATTGAAGATGGAAGATGGAAGGCATACACAGAGTCACCATACCTAAAAGAAATGGCCAATGTTCAACCATTTTAAGAGGTAGCATATGATCAAGAGCTGATAATACTTACATTAGATGTACAGGTGAATTGAAGACATTGGCAAAGAACAAGGCATGGGGAATTGATGGGATAAAAATCGAAATTTTTCAACACACTGATGCAGTACTGGAGACAGTCATTCATCTATGCCAAGAAATTTAGAAGACACTACCTGGCCAACTGACTGGAAGAGATACATATTTGTCCATTCCAAAGAGGTGATCCAAAGGAATGTGGAAATCATTGGACAATATCAATAATATCGTATGCAAGTAAAATATTGCTGAAGTTAATACAGAAATGGCTGCAAGCAAACATTGACAGGGAATTTCTAGAAGTTCAAACCAAGTTCAAAAGAAGATGTGGAATGAGGAATATCATTGCTGATGTCAGGTGAATCTTGGCTGAAACAATACCAGAAAGATGTTTTACATGTGCTTTATTGACTATGCAAAGGCTTTTGATTGTGTGAATCATGGCAAGCTATGGGCAATATTGCAAAAAATGAGTATTCTGAAACACTTAAATTGTGCTCATGAGGAACTTGTATGTACGCCAAGAGGCAGTTTGTTTGATCCAAACAAGGGAATATCGAATGGTTTATAATTAGGAAAGGTGCGATCCAGGGCTATATTCTTTCACCACATTTATTCTATCTGTATGCTGAGCACATGATCTGAAAAGCAGGATTATATGAAGAAAATGGTGGCATCAAGATTGTTGGAAGATTCATTAACAAACTGTGATATGCAGATGATACAACCTTGCTTCTTGAAAGCCAAGAGGGCTTGAAATACTTTTTGATGATGAAGATCAAAGACCACAACTTTCAGTATGGGTTGCACCTCAAATATTCTAGTAACTGGACATCTAGACAGCAACCATGTAGATGGGGGGAAAAAACTGAAGTTGTCAAAGACTTCATTTTACTCAGATTAACCATCAAAATTCATGGAAGCAGCAGTAAAGAAATCAAGTGACATATTAGGCAAATCTGCTGCACAAGACCTCTTTAAAGTGTTCAAAAGCAAACATGTCAGATTGAGGACTAAGGTATGCTCTACCCAAGCCATGCTATTTTCAATAACTTCATATGCAAGTGAAAGTTGGACGGTGAATAAGGAAGGCCATAGAATTGATGCAATTGAGTTATGGTGTTGGAAGAGAATATTAAAAGTACCATGGAATAGAAAAAGAACAAAATAATCTTTGTTGGAAGAAGTACAGCTAGGATGCTCCTTGAAAACCAGGATGACCAAACTTCGGTTCTCATACTTCATAGATATTATTAGGAGGGACCAGTCCTTAGAAAAAGATATCATGTTTGGTAAAGTGAAGAGTCGGAGAAAAAGAGAAGAGCACCAGTGAGATGTATTGGCACAGTGGAAGCAGTACTGGATTCAAAGGAAGCAATGATTGTGAGGCTGCCACAGGACTGGGCAGTGTTTCATTCAGTCATGCAGAGATTTGTTATAATTTGGTATTGACTTGATGGCAACAACAACAATAACAACATCTGACACATGTATATAGGGAGTCCTGGTGTGGTGATGTAGAATACGCACTGGATCAAAAGGTCAGTTTGAAGTCTATGTGTATGTGTTATTGCTATTAAGTATCATTGAGTCAGTTCCAACTCACAGTGAACCTGTGTAGGATTTCTGAGGAGGTTTGAACCACTGACCTTGCAGTTCAAACTTAAACCTTGTGGTTCAGTGCTTTATCCTACAGTGCCACATCCACACCCCATATATAAATGCATATATATGTGTATAATATATATGTGCAGTTGGAATCCTGGTGTAGCCCTGTGGGTTAATTCTCTGGACTGCAAAATCTGTTTGAACTGAAAAGTCATGCTTCAAACAAACCAGCCATTCCTTGGAAACCCTATACAGGGTTGCTTTGGGTCAGAACTGACTCAACGGCATATAACAACAAAAACATGTATATAGTTGTCCAGGTGAGGCACTGTGGTTTAATGCACTGGACTGCAAAGTCAGTTTGAACTGCATGGTTGGCAGTTCAAGCTTGTGGAAGTTGTTTGGTTGTTGTTAGGTGCCATTGAGTTGGCACTGACTTACAGCGACCCTGTGTACAACAGAACGAAACACTGACACGTCCTGGACCAACCTCACAATTGTTGCATGCATATGAAGTTATTGAAGTACCATGGCTTGGGTCAGGTGCACCTTAGTCCTCAAGCTGATATCTTTGCTCTTCAACACTTTAAAAAAGTCTTGTGCAGCAGGTTTGACTAATGCAATACATCATTTGATTTCTTGACTGTTGCTTCATTCCATGAGTGTTAAGGTTTTTTTTCATGTAATTCAGCTTCTCAGATGATTTCCTCAACATACAAGTTGAATAAGTATGGTGAAAGAATACAGCACTTGTGCATACCTTTCTCAATTTTAAGCCATTCAGTGCTTCCATGTTCTGTTCAAACATGTATACATTTCTCATGAGCACAATTAAGTGTTCTGGAATACTTATATTTCACAATGTTGTCCACAGATTGTCATGATCCACACAATCAAAAGCCTTTGTGTAGTCAATAAAGCACAGGTAAACATCCTTCTGATATTCTCCGTTTTCAACCAAGATCCATCAGACATCAGCAATGATATGCCTTGGTCCACGTCCTCTTCTGAATCTCTGGAAATTCTCTGTCAATGTATGGTAGCAGCCATTTCTGTATTACCTTTAGTAAAACTTTACTAGCATGGGATATCAAAGAGATTGTCCGATGATTTCTGCATTCTGCTGGGTCTTCATGGAAGTAGCAGTCAAGAAATTAGGCAAATCTCCTGGAAAAGTCCTCTATAAAGTGTTGAAGAGAAAAGATATCAGTTTGCAAGCTAAGTTGCTTCTGACCCAAGCCATTGTTTTTCACTGAACTCATATGCTTGTAAAAGTTAGACAATGAATAAGGAAGAACAAAAAAATGATTCATTTGAATTAGGGTATTGATAAAGAATTTTGAAAATACCATGCACTGTCAGGAGAATTCTGTCATGGAATAAGTTCAGCCAGAATGCTCCTCTGACAAAGGAGGATGGTAAGATTTCATCCCTCATGCTTTGGACATGTTATCTGGAGGGAGAAGGACATTATGCTCAAAAAAGTAGAGCGTTAATGAAAAAGAGGAAGACCTTTATCACTTACATCACTTTCAACATCAGTATTCAATGAAGATATATTCAACATGACTCTTATTATTTTTAACTCTATAAACTATTCCCCCACCACTGCAGAATAAACAATAAACAACAGATAAGCCCAATTAAATGTTAAGAAACCATTAAAAGTGGTTTAAAACTGTCACAGACCATAAATAAAACAGCACCATCTAATCCTTCTCCAAGATAGAGTACCTCTTTTGTAGTATACTGAATTGCAGGGTTTTTTTGTTTGTTTGTTTGTTTTTTTCATCAAGATAGAATAACTTCAGAAAATTGTCTTATTAAGCAATCTATTTTATGCCTAGTCAAATATCTTCAGCAAGACTGACAGCTAAATACATTTATTTGTAAATACAGGGGCTCTGTGCACAGTTGGATTCAGTTTCAATTTAGTTTGGCCCATCTGTCTTTCTATTCCCTGATTTCCAACTGCCTGCTTACCTCACTTTTAAATATACGATTTTCCCCACCAAATCAACATCTAAAGTTCAAAAACATCACATTGTTCACACCACTCTGACTCATAATGACTTCATGTGACAAACTTCATAGGGCTTTCTTGACTTTAATTTTTATGGAAGCAGTTCTCCTGTGGAGCCGATGGGCTGGTTTAAACCACCAATCTTTAGTCCTCTGCCAAGTACATAACTGTTGCACCACCAGCATTTATTAACTCAGAGTTAGAACTTCAGAATTCATTTTTAATTCATACATTTAACAATGACTGAAGACTTTATTCTGTGCTAGTCCCACTTCTAGGCAATGAGATACAGAGGTGAACCAAACAAATGTAAATCCTGGCTATGGAGAGCTTTACATAAGATAAGAACAAACAATATACAGAATATGTTACATGGTATTAATTATGAAAAATAATTTAGAGAATGGAATCAGGAAACAGTGAAGATCAGTGAAAATCTCACTGAGAAGGTGGTAATTGAGTGAAAACATAAAATTAATGAAGATGTGAGCAATATGGACATACTTGTTGTTGTTGTGTGCTGTGGAGTCGGTTCCGACTCTTAACGACCCTGTACAGGGTTTCTGAGGCTGTAAATCTTTATGGGAGCAGAAAGCCTCCTCTTTCTACTGTGGAACAGCTGGTAATTTCGAACTGCTGACCTTGAGGTTAACAGCCCAATTTGTAACCAGTACGCTACCAGAGCTCCTTGGACATACTTGTAGAGCTCGGGAAATTCATAGGGAATTGCATTCAGGAAGAGCCACTAATCAGTATTATTGGAGTGCCAGTATGGCACTGTGGGACAAGTGCTGGACCACAACATCAATTTGAACCACAAGGGTGGTTCAAACTCACCAGCTGCTCCTTGGAAACCCTATACAGGGTCTTTATAAGACAGAATTGACTTGGCAGCATGTAGCAACAAAACTTTCATTGCTATAGTGCTCAAGTTTCTCTATTCAACTTTTTACTTAAAAATTACAAAATAGCCCAGTTAATATAAAAGTGCAGCAAATAAAACAGTATTTTATTACACCCCACCCCACCCCCAGGAGATTTAAGGAGCTCTAGTAGCATAGTGGTTACGAGTCAGACTGCGAACCACAAGGTCAGCAGTTAGAAACTACCAGCTGTTCCGCAGGAGAAAGATGAGGCTTTCTGCTCCCGTAAAGATTTACAGCCTCGGAAACCCTGTACAGGGTTGCTATGAGTCTGAACCGACTCCATGGCACATAACAACAACAGAGATTTAAATGAAAGTCAAAAAGTATTGCTAAAAAAAAATCATAGAAACATTTATTGAGCAAAATTATCAAAATGTGAAGCTAATAATTCTTGATACAGTCTCTAAGTCCATACACTTTTGAAGGCAATGTTTCCATTTCTCTAATCCTCTCTCATAATTCTACACTCTTTGATTTACAGCACATCAAAACAGTAATGTGGGCATCCACGAGAGACTCAAAATGTGTTCCTTTTAAATGTTCTTTGAGTTTGGGGAATGAAAAGACTGAAGAGGGGCACACTTAGGCTACAGGGTGGATGGGGTAAGATTTCCCAATGAAATTCTCATAGGGACAACCCTTGCTACTCCTGAAGAATGAGCAGTCACATCCTTGTCATGGAACTTAAAAATTCCTTAATACTACTTTCCTGGAGTTCTTCACATTGGTGAAGTTTTCAATCTTCTTAAAACTTCATTACAATAAGCCCCTGTGACCATCGTCTGTCTTGGAGAAAATCTGTCAAGATTACCCCTTAGAAATCCTTAAAAACACCAGGCATTGCTTTCAGAGCTTGAGTCAATGAGGGAGTACATGTGAGAACCTTGCCCCTGGGAAATTGTGGATGACTGTGGTGGGGCCTTTATGATGGGCACCATAGGTGGTGGGATCTTTCAAGCCATCAAAGGTTATCAGAATTCTCCAGTGGGAGTCAACCACAGACAGCTAAAATCAGGGCTTCACAGTTGGAAGGCAGCTTGGCAGTTTGGGGTGGTTGTTTTCCATGATTGACTGGAGTATGGTTCAAGTCTGAGGGAAAGAAGATCCCTGGAACTCCCATCACAAACCGTGCCTTAACAGGAGCCATACTGGCAGCAAGAAATGGACCAGTGGCCATGGTTGGGTCCACTGCAAATGGGTGGCATTCTTCTAGCTTTAATTGAAGGAGCTGGTATCTTATTGACAAGATTTGCCTCTGCACAGTTTCCCAATGGTCCTCAGTTTGCTGAAGATCCCTCCCAGTTGCCTTCAACAAAGTTATCATCCTCACCTTTTGGAGACTATTGGCAATATCAATAGAACTGGTGCCCCAAGATTTAACAGAAGGCACTATAGTTCAAGAATGATTTTGGAAGACCACATTTCAGTCTGTTTTAAAAACCATAGATGGGGCAACTGTGGCCACATCGCCTATAAGAAGACATTTAGCACTTTTATTTAAAGGAATGGGGGGCATTAAAATATAATGCATTTATTTATTCACACTTGAATTGCTTTTGTGAAAAAAAATATTGCTTTTGTGAAATAAAAATGTCTAATATTATAAAAAGAAAGTATAATACATGCTTAAAAGATGAAGGACCAAAGGACAAGTAACTGTTAAGCATGACCATCATCACTTCCTTGGAGATTTCCTGCCTGGTTTTGTGTGTTCTGTTATACAAACAAGAAAAACTCCGAGAACTTGCTTTCTATTTTATGATCAATTGTAGAGTTCTACTTTTCATACTTGAATTTTTCAAAGTACATTTAAGATGGCATGTTTTGTAGTTAGTTCCTCATCCCACTTGAAGTGAATTGTGTCAAGAAGAATTCCATGCTGTCAGCATGGATCATCCCACAGTAAAATGCTTTATGGGTAAAAGGATCTGGTAACATGCTTATCCTTTACCTGAAAGTAAAATCAGCTATATCTTGGCTTTGAGGATGTTGGCTACAAAGGTTTCTTGCCTTTGGAGCTTCTGTGTCTTGATTCCTGATCATCAGAAACCTCACCAGAAACAATTTGCTTCCAGTATACCCGATTCTGTATGAAAAGAATTGATACTGTTGGCATTGGAGAAGTATGTTGGTTATTGTGTGCTAGAAAATAAAATAATATGCTATTAAAAAAAAAAAAAAAAAAAATACTGTTGGCATTGGAGAAGTATGTTGGTTATTGTGTGCTAGAAAATAAAATAATATGCTATTAAAAAAAAAAAAAAGTCACCATAACCTTCTGAAATGATCACTGTGTCTTGAATTTAACTAACTGGCTCAGCAGGTTCACTCAGAAACCACTGCTTTGATTCTACCTTATTTATTTATATTTTTTGAAGACACCATAAGGAGACTAAGATAAGAGTATTGCTGGGAGAACTTGTTTGCAGCCATTGACTGATCACAGAGGCATAGTCACACATGTTTTATTTGGAAGAAATCTATGATTGTATGAGTTGTAATGCTAATAGCATTACCCTCATAATGTTGATATTTTATCCAATATTAGTTTATGTGTCATGGATTGAATTGTAGCTTCCCAAAATACGTGTCAACTTAGCAAGGCCACAACGCTCAGTCGATTGGCAGTTATGTAATGATGTAATATGGCAGTTATATTATAATTCCCCATGTTGTGATGAGATGTGATAAACCAGTAAAAGGATTAAGTAAAGGCTGCAATACTCTTCCCCACCCCCCATTGGCATTGTACCTTGTTTTGTTTTGTTTTGTTTTTTAATGCTTATTGTGAATTATGTGATAGTTTACATGGGAGGACATCAGCTTCACATTGATCCCGTCGTATATCGTTTCCTTGCCATGGTTACAATCCCTTTCATGCATTATCCATCAACCAAAGGGTATGCCCCCCAAGCCCACCCCCAAGTTGTCCACACACCACCCCACTCTCTCTCCAGGTCCAAAGTCTCCATCCGCTCCATCTCCCCATGTCATCGTCTTTCTCCATCCCTGCTATCACTGCTTCTCTAGGTAGGGTTCCATTCTCTGCTCTTCTCCTTTGATGGTCCCAGGGACCTCCATTGCTAGACTGTAAGGTTAATCACTCCCCTCCCTTTGCCCCAAAATGTCCACCTTTACATTTCCAGCCCTTACAATCAGTCCTGATAACACTTACTCATTATTGTATTTCAAGGGACCTAACTGCACCTCCTTTCATCAGCCCTGACTAGGAAGAATGGATACTACTCAGTGGAGTTTCTACCTTGCTCCACACCCTCAGAATCTAGGTTCCTTCTTGAAACCTTGTAAGCTAGTCACTTCTTGCCTCTGTAACCCCCCATCCTCCATAGCCAATGTCTAAGTTGCCCATCCCTGTCTTCTCCATGTGCAGAGGAGGCGGGAATGATCCTCGCTGTGAAGAT
>NW_006408688.1:977733-979617 GCF_000296735.1 Chrysochloris asiatica | reverse complement strand
AATAAAATATCAAAATTTCCCTTTTAGAGTTTTTGCTATCTGGGTCTTTTCAACGAAATCTTTCGCTGCCCTCAAGGCCAACTAAAGAAATTTGCTATAATATCTTCTAAAAGTTTTAAACTTATGCTTTTAGAAGTCTGGGGTTTAATTCAAATGGGATATATTTGTGTGAGTGGTGAAGTTTGAATTTCATTTTATTCTTTTCATTGTGGACAATCACTATTTCAGTACTATTTACTGAGTAGTCTTGCGTTTATCATTAATTTTAGTGCTCTTCTATCACATACTACATTCCCATGAATGATGTAATCACAATTGGTTTTCATTGGTCAGTATGTCTATCTCTATGCCAATAGCATATTCTGTAATCACTAAAGGGACTAGTGCATCAGTATGCTGTCCTATGTTTTGTTTGTTTCAAAACCTCCTTTGTTATTCTTAACAACCAGTTGTTGATTCTGACTCATGTTAACCAGATGTGTGTGGAAATAGAACTGTACTCTAGAATTTTCAGCTAATTTCTTACGAGGAGTAGATCACCAGAACTTTCTTCTGACCATTTGTACCCTATAGGGACTCTGGACTATTCCTAGCCCCTTACTATTCCAAATAAATGTTATGATAAATTATCACAGTTACACACAAAGTTATATTGCAGATTTTGTTACACTTGCATTGAATTAGGTTAATTTGTTATCTTCAAACTATTAGATCTTAATGTCTATGCCCTTGGAATATCTATCTCATCATAATCTTTGTCCTACTTTTTTGTTTTCAGAATCCTCCATATAAGCTTTTCACATCTATTAGATTTATTTTCTATGCCTTGCTGTTACTGGGAAAGGGATTTGAAAAATCATATTTCTGATCTATTATTACTGATATTAGATACCTATTGATTTTTGGAAAGTGACTTTGAAACAAAAAAACTTCCTGAAATAATTTTAACATTTTTTTTCTGTGTTGTTACTTCTTAGTCAAGAGTTCTAAGACAATGTCAAATAGAAACAGTGAAAAAGTCATCCTGGTATGGCACAGTAGGATAAGTACTCGACTGCTAACCACAAGGGTGGTTGTTCAAACCGACCAGCTGCTTCCTGGAAACCCTATACAGGGTCACTATGAGTCAGAAGCAACTCAATAACATCTTATTTAGGACTTTATTTGGAGGCATGCCTATTGTTTCACTACTAAGATTTTTTAAAAACTTTTTATTGTGAATTTAATGAACGTTTACAAAGCAGATCATTAGTTTTGCATTCAACAAATCATATACTTTGTTTTATTTTATTGATTGCAATCCCTTCCATATAACAGTTATCCTCAACTGCAATTCTTGCTACAAGAAAGTATCTTTTTATTTATCAAAAATTTAATCTCAAACACTGTTTCATCTTTCTAATGCTTTTCCCCACCTATTCACACAATGTTTCTTTCATTTGTTTTCCTTTGTACTCAGTCAACATAGTGAATTGTTGTTGTTGTGAAGTGCCGTCGAGTCAGTTTCAACCCATAGCAACCCTATATAGGGTTTCCAAGGAGCAGCTGGTGAGCTTGAACTGCCAATGTTGAAGTTCAAAAGGCTTTGCAGCCTGGCGCATTAACCCACAGCATCACACCAGTACTCCATGATAGTGAATAAAGAGTGTTAAATGATCTAACATTAAATACCATTTGCTTTACTAAAGGGTGAAAACGTGAATACATTTTAAGTTGGGGATTACCTGGAATAGCTTGAATGTTGGGTGTTGTGATGAGGTAGAGAGAGAGATCAGAATTATCTGAACAGTAAGGAAAAGTAAAGACACATCTGGATACATAATGAAATTGTAAAACACAAAATACAAAGAGAAAACCTTAAAGTCAGCTAGGGATAATGTTTGT
>NW_006408688.1:972171-977073 GCF_000296735.1 Chrysochloris asiatica | reverse complement strand
CTGCATTTCTTCCAACACAAATCTATTTGTTCTTCTGGCATCCCATGGCACTTTAAATATTCTCCTCCAACACCATAACTCAAAAGCATCAATTCATCTATGGTCTTCCTTATTCACTGCCCAGCTTTCGCATGCATATGAGGTTACGGAAAATACCATGGCTTGGTTCAGGTGCACCTTAGTTCTCAAGTTGACATCTTTGCTCTTCAACACTTTAAAAAGGTCTTGTGCAGCAGATTAGCCTAGTGTAATAAGCCATTTGACTCTTTTCACTGCTGCTTCCATGAGTGTTGATAGTTGATCGAAGAAGAATGAAGTCCTTGACAACTTCATTTTTTTCTCCATAGATAAGAATATTGTTTATTGGTCCAGTGGTGAGGATTTTTGTTTACTTTGAGATGGAATCCATATCGAAGGCTGTGCTCTGCTCATTGCTGGTGAAATATAAATTAATGCAACTTCTTTGAAGAGAAATAAAAAAAACTGAAAGAAAAATATTACATAAATTGGAAATACAGTGTATAATGAATATGGAAGCCTCTGGATATATAAGACCCTGATGTTGACTATGTTATTGGGGTTAAGTGCCATCAAATTGATTATGACTCATAGAAACCTTGTATGGGACTTCCAAGGAGTGACACCTTGTGGTTAGAAGTCCAGTGCTTATCCTACAGAGCCACATTAAGACTCCAATTTATGCTTACTGAAATATGAATGAGTCAGAGTTGGCTTGTCAGCCCTGTGACTCCTTGGCCTCTGCCCTACTCAGGAAAAGTGTTAAAAAGTTCCTTCAGCCTTGTGGATAAATGTCCAAACGGCATCCCATTTTGCAAGCTAGTCTGCTGACCATAAGCACTCTGCCTCGGACTCAGTCCCTGGGCCAGAAAGCCCAGAAGAGACAGAAAATTCGTCTGTCTCTCCATGCCATTGCCTCTGCTACCAGCACCTCTCTGTAGGGATATCAGGATCCAAATAATGGCCTTGATTTCTATTCTGTGGTGTCCCATTTTAAACCAAACAGAATGTCAAAACTAACTACCCCCACATTAGAGTCTGTACACCCTATTTTCATGATCCTGGTGTGGCACTGTGGGTTAATGTGGTAGACTGCCAAATTGGTTTGAACCTAAGGTCAAAAGTTTAAGCTCACCAGTCACTCCTTGGAAACCCTACAGAGGGTTGCTATGAGTCAGAATAGACTCGATGGCACTGAACAACAACCCCATCACTTGGTAGGAATTATGGAGTCTTGGTGTGTAACTGTAGGAGCATAAGCACTTGACTGCTAACTGTAAGGCCATAGGATGAATGAAATTCACCAGTAGTTCCTCGGAAACTCTATATAGGGTCACTATGAGTTGGAACCCACTGGATAGCACTTAACAACAACTGTGGATAAAGGAGCCATATCAAGTAAACGTACTGTACCACAGTGCCTAGAACATGTGTTAATTGTTATAAATCTTTATGTTCCTGTTGTACTATAGGTAAAAAAAAAGTAGCGTAGTGGTTATGAGTCAGGGTGTCAACCTCAAGGCCATCAGCTCAAAACTATCAGCTGTCTGCAGGAGAAAGATGAGGCTTTCCACTTGTGTAAAGATTTACAGCCTCAGAAATCCTATGCAGGGTGGCTACAAGTCAGAACTGACTCCAGAGCACATAACCACCACCCTCATCGTAGTTACAATTCATTTTTAAAACTACCAAGTTAATTCATTATTAATGTGCACTGTGGTTGTTGTTGTTAAGTGCCATCAAGTCGGTTATGACTCTTAGCAACATTATATAGGGTTTGAAGGAGCAGCTGGTAGGTTTGAACTGAGAATAGGTAATGTTTATCAACCAACAGAAATACCAATCCCTTAGTTTACCAATGAATCTTTTTTTAAGTTCAATTTTCTTCTTCCTGTAGAAATTCCTTTTGCAATGGCCTTTAATTACTATCACAGTCATTCTATTATTGTCTAAGAATGTCTATATTTTACATTCATTCATAATTAATAATTTAGGAGAATATGGTAGCCTAGATAGGCCATAACTCTGAATTTCTCTAAATCTTTGAAAGTACTTATTACACTATGTAGGGGACTCTGTTTTTTACTGGTGAGAAGTCTATCTGTCATTTTTCTCATAATAGGTAATATTTACTTGATCTTTTTAATTTTTTTTTTTTTTTTTACTTTTTCATTACAGTTCTCAAAGAAATCAGATATTATGTCATTTCACATATAGTACAAACGGGGGGTGGGGAGGGGATAGTTTCTTATGTACCTGAGATGCCACTAAACACAAACATTATCCCTAGCTGACTTCAAGGTTTTCTCTTTGTATTTTGTATTTTACAATTTCATTATGTATCCAGATGTGTCTTTACTTTTCCTTACTGTTCAGATAATTCTGATCTCTCTCTCTCTCTACCTCATCACAACAACCAACATTCAAGCTATTCCAGGTAATCCCCAAATTAAAATGTATTCACGTTTTGAAAAATCAAATTTAGAAACCTGGTTTTTGCTTCTTTATTTGTACATCTTATTGTTAATATGTACAACATATAATGTTGTAGTATGTAATTTGCTGATGTTATTATTTTCATGCCAACCACAAAAACAAATAATGATTGGATTTATACAAACACTGATAATAAGACAATACTTAAAACAATGAAAAAAAAATCAGACTTCTGGCAAAATGGTACATTTAGCAAACACTACAAAGACCCTCTACAACAAAGATATGAAAGATTCAATGAAACAGGCACAGAACAATCCTGGAACTCTGATCTTCACAGGTAAATTTAGAGAAGTGGATTGAATACCTATTTGCACCAAAAACTGAGCAGAGGCAGTAAAAGAATTAGACAAGCTGATGAACAGACTGCCAGCCAGACATGGCATAGCCATCTTGAACTATTGCAAGTAGTTTTGGAGAGACAGACAAAAGGCGACCTGTTGGGGCAGATTCACATGGGCAACAGAAAAAGTGTGATTTCTTTTTGTTCTCCTCACTGTCCTGGATAACAGAGGTGAGGTCAGTCCTTACCTCATCTGCCCCCAGCCTAGTCACTGTTTCTCAGGTCTTTGGAGCCAAGCAGTTTGAATCAGTGTGGGGTGAGTTGTCTGCTGTACCATCGTGGTGCCTGAATTGAGGCAGGCTGTGTTCCAGATCTACAGATTCACAGATCTTCCAGGCCAAACTACACTAGCCTGCCCCTAGCTGTCATCTGGTTCTGACAGACACTGAAACTAGCAACTTGAAGGACCTCCACAATCTACTTGAGGATTGGGCTCCCTGAACAAAGGTACCATCTAGGCTATAGTAACTCCATCAACCTTGAAAGTCCCTTGGCTGGCAAGCACCCTCCAGAGTTTTCTCCTCTCTGGGCCCAACAACTGCACTGGGGTTTGTTTATTTTTTCTTGTGTTTCACTGTTTGTTTGTTTGTTCTTCCTCTCCTTTCCTTTCCTTGATTCTTTTGCTTTCTAGCTTCACTTTTGTTTTTTCTTCATTTCTTTTATTTCTCATTCCTATCCTCTTGTCTTTTCTTCTGAATTTTTCTTTACTCTCATCTCTTTCTCTTTACATCTTTCACTTTTTTTAGTGTTTCTTCTTATATTTTCTCTTGTACAACCCTATTTTATTGCCCTCTTTTCGCTTTTTAGTTATTACATCATTTTTTCCCTTTTTTGTGCCTTTTTTTCTCCTTTATGATACTCTGTTTTCACTATTGTTTGCTTGTTCTGGTTGTTTTCCCGTATGTATTGTCTCCTGTTGCCCTACCTGATGGGAGACAGCAAACGAGCACATAGAACTCAAAATACAACCATACTCTTTGTAGTCGCACCCACTGGACAAGCCTCATCATACTCTTCGTAGTCGCACCCACTGGACAAGCCTCATCAATAATAGACATCAGCCAACAACAGTCAAACCTACCCTAAACTGAGTTGCACAGTGAATGGGAAACAATGTGAATGCTTCCATTCTATAATCTCACTCACCAGGAGACCACTGGTAAGAGCTTAATAACACATCAGCATATACTATCAATTAAATATAAATACAACACCAAAATGTCTCAGAGACAATAAAAGATTAAAACTCACACAAAAGAACAGAGAGTGGTTAAAAAAAAATGACCAAGATGCAGAGCCAGAAATTGTTTCTGAGGAATAAAAGGTAATGGAGCTACTCATAAAAATTATATTTAAGTGTACTATTAAAATATTGACAGAAAGATTGAGGAGAGCAAGGAAAACAAGAAAAATCTTTAGAAGAATTTAGGAAAATGCTACAAGAACAACTAGTCAAAATAAATGCAAATTTTTTTAAATGATGAATTTCATTTCATCAGCCCTTCCTGGACAGGTTGGATAATATTCACTGGAGACTCTACCTTCCTCCACGCCCTTTGGATCTAGGTTCCCTCTTGAAAGCTTGTAAGCCAGTCACTTCTTGCCTTTGTAGCCCCACCATTTTGGGTAGCCAATGTCCAAGTTGCCTATCCCTGTCTACTCTGTATATGGAGGGGATGGGAATGATCCTTGCTGTAAGATTTTGTTCCCTCTTTTGAGCTATGGCATCCATAGGTGTAGGTCAAGTTCATCAAATTGTATCAGATTACTCTTTTGTTCCTCTTCTTTCTTCTAGCTGAGCTCTGATAATCCAGTCATTGAAGCCAGGTCAAGTGGGTATTATCTGCCAGTGTGGGTGTTCTTGCGCATATACCCTCTCTTCTTATCAGCTGGACACTTCACTCTTCACTCTAGTCTTCTGTGGCTATGTCACTGACTCTGGGCCAAAGAGTCCTCAGGTCTTGCCACACTGCTGGCGAACCAGGTCTCCATCCAGGTTCACAGGAGTATATTGAACGTTGTAGGGCTTAGCTTGCAGCTTCATT
>NW_006408688.1:969917-971321 GCF_000296735.1 Chrysochloris asiatica | reverse complement strand
CACCACCTGGGCTTCTGTTGCTGCCTTTGTCCTTTCTTTGACATTGATATGTTTATGTCCTTCAGTTGATCTCTGAACTCCCTTGAGTTTGTTGTTGTAGTCTCGTTCTGTTCTGGATTCTGCTTTCTGTTGGCTGTGTTCCAGGTGGTGTTGCCATACCTGTCAACCTCTGTTTGTTGTCTGTTCTTGTTGGTTCTCCATTCCCAGAACTCCCTTTTGGATGTTTTGAAGTGCTGGGTGGGTTTTATTAAAATCCCTCAGATTCTGTTTATCCTGGAATGTTTTGATCGTGCCATCATATTTGATTGATAGTTTTGCTGGATAGACGATTCTTGGTTGACAGTTTTTTTTCTTGCAGGGTTTTGTATTTGTCTCCCCATTGCCTTCTTGCCTGCATGGTTTGTTCTGAATTGCCAGCACTTAATCTAATTTGCTTGCCTTTATAAGTTATATTTCTCTTCTCCCGCGCCGCTTTTAGTATTCTTTCCTTGTCTTTGATTTTGGAGACCTGATTATTATATGTCTTGGAGACTTTCTTTTGGAGTGTATCCTTCCTGGGGTACGTTGGGCTTCTTGAATGTTTATCTTCTCGTCTTTCAAGATGTTAGGGAAGATTTCTTCCAGAAGCTCTTCTGCTATCTCCTCTGTGGATTTCTTTGATTCTTGTTCTGGAATGCCAATAATTCTTACATTATTCCTCTTCATGTTATCCAGCATGAAACTCTCTTCAGATTGTTTTATCATTTTAGCTGCTTGCTCTTCTATCTTGGCAGTATTGAGAGATTTGTCTTCCAGTTCACTTGTTCTGGCTTCCATCTCTTCTAGTCTGCTCCTTTCCCCTTTCAGCCTATTGGCTATTTCTGATATCTTATTCTTGATCACCTGGACATCTTTTTGCAGGTTTTAATTGTTTCCAGTGCTGTGTCAATCCTATTAGATTGTTCCTTCAGTAATTTCCTTACTTCTTCCTTATTTTCCTCAACACCTTTTTGGAGTATTTTAATTTGTTTCTATATCATTCTTCTGAATTCCCTCTCAGGTATATCCAGAACCTGCTCCTCCTCCTCTGTAAAGCCTTTGTCTGCCTCCAGCTTATTTGCATCTGCTGCTCTCTTCTGCTTTTGGATGTGTTTCGAAATGTTAATTGTTTCTTATTGGGCATGATTATTCTTATTTTATTGTAATTATTAATATGATCAGGAGATAGGCTTCTCTTATTGTCTGTAATGTGTAGTAGGTATTGTTAGGTCTTGTCTACATGTTGGCCGCAGCGGCAGCAGGCAGGTTTGGGCTGTGGTGGCAGCTGGCGGGTTTGGGCCACGGTGGTGGTGGGTGGGTGGCATCTGTGTCTTATGATGTCAAAAATGACGTCAAAAAGTCACCGTACCTCTCCCTCACTCTGTG
>NW_006408688.1:969194-969777 GCF_000296735.1 Chrysochloris asiatica | reverse complement strand
GTCATCTGTTTACAGCCCAGAACCAGAAGCTTCAAACTGAATCAATATTGATCAAGTGAATGAATGAATGTCCACTCATTCCTTTTCTGTGCTTCTGCTGTACTCTAAAAATGCCTATCTCAAAATATTTACCATAACTGATATAAACAAACCTTTCATTCAGTCTCCCCAACTAATGAGTCCTTGGAGGGCAGAGACTGTATTTAATTCAATTTTGTATTAAAAAAGAGGGAATTGGTTTTGATTGGATTCCAGGTACCTAGAACTGAACTAATCATTCTCCTCATTGTATACATTCATTTTTCAGCACCCTTTTACTTATGGGAGCACCTGTCAACCATTCGGTACTGATCTAGAGACAATGAATGTACTTGTAAACAAATCAGACTAAATTTCTGTCTATGATGAATGTATGCCATGCCATGATTTCACCACTGCTCTGTGAAAGTTTTCTCTTCTGTTGTCCAGATTTTTTTCCCCACATTTATTCCAGATTCAGTATTATTTTGCAAGTATGTGTTTTAAAAACTTTTTTATAAGTGGTATTGTTACAATTTGGTTTTTTACTTTTACTTTTTTTTTT
>NW_006408688.1:966544-968799 GCF_000296735.1 Chrysochloris asiatica | reverse complement strand
TGGTTTCAACTGTCAATCTTTCAATTAGCAGCTGTGCATTTTTAAATCTAGGCCAAAGGTGTTCCTTTTCATTTTTAAGTAGGTATGTGTTTGTTACTGCTAAAATGCCACTTGTTATATATTTAATGTTGTTGTTGTTGTATACTGTAGAGTTGGTTCCGACTCATAGTGACCTTGAACAGGGTTTCCGAGGCTGCAAATCTTTATGGGAGCAGAAAACCTCATCTTCCTCCCACAGAACAGCTGGTAGTTTCAAACTGACAGCCTTGCGGTTAGCAGACTGATTCGTAACCACTATGCTACCAGAGCTCCTTATATTTCTTAATAATTACTTATAGAAAGCAAAAAGTCATAGAAAAGTTTGTAACAAAGCAAAAACAAGCATTTGATCAGAGTTAGTATGGAAGAACAAGAGAAATTAATGTGAAGAACCCCACAATTTATGACCTTTTTCCTAGAAATTCTAAATAACATGCAACTTGATAACACAGCAGCATGCACACAGCCCTGCCTAGTGATCTGCTGGAAGTCTATGGTTACCATATCTTATATTAAAGCAGATATTCAAAGTATATCAGTTAAAGAAAAAGTAATTGGCAGTATCTTGAAATAATGTAATTAACATAAAAATGGGAGAGGATATCACAGTCAAATCAATCATGGAAATGGTAAGCAGGCACCACCACTTTCCACATGCTATCAAGATGACTTTTTAAGTTCTGATGCTTCTATATGTTTTGGGGTTTGATTTCCTTTAATGGCATGGGTAGGCAATTCACACATTGACAGCACACTAGTGAGCAGTAACGTTTTTTGTAGCGTAGTATTTATGAATTGGTCTGCGAACCTTAAGGTCAGCAGTTTGAAACGACCAGCTGTTCCGCAGGAGAAAGATTGAGGCTTTCTACTCCTGTAAAGATTTATAGCCTTGGAAACCCTGTACAGGGTTGCTATGAGTCAGAATGAACTCCACGGCACATCACGATGGCGATGATATTTGTATTAAGTAACTAAAACAGAAACAATTAAGAGAAAGTTAGCTAAATCTCTTTCTTTTCCAAAATATTCCAAATCTCAAATGCACGTTTATCCAATTAGTCAGTCAAATTATGTTTAATCAGCATTGACTAGATTCTGGAGTTAAAATAATGAGTAAAATATATTGCAGCCATTGTGGCTATGATTTACCAAGGAAAACAAACAATAAATTTTAAAATGATACAAAGGTGAACAATCTGAGAAGCAGTGTCATTGGGCAATAATACAATGATAAAAGAATATGAATTAGTCTGGAGTATTAGAGAAAGCTTCCTTGAGTGGGTATCTTTAGGAAAAGGATGAGTTGAGCTGGTGAGCAAGTGAAGCAGAGAAAACAGCATGTTCAGTATGTTGTTTTTAAGTGTCATTGAGTCAGTTCTGATTTACGACCTGCACAGAGTTTCTAAGGAGTGGCTGGCAGGTTTGTTTGGACAGCAGACTTTACTGTACAAACTGACCTTATGATCCAATGCTTATCCTACAGTGCCACAGGAGGACTCCAAAACTATGTCTTTAATGGAGGGAATAAAAACGTTTCAAGATAAATCTTGGGGGGGAAAGGGGCAATGCAGGGTACACTTAAATACTGGGTTATTTTAATTGTTTATTCTTATTCTTCCACCACTAGTATCAGTTTGCCTTATAGAGGTGGCTTGTGTATTGCTGTGATGCTGGAAACTGTGCCACTTGTATTTTATATAACAGCAAGGTTCCCCATGGGCAGGTTTCAGCTGAGGTCCCAGTCTAAGACAAACTTGTAAATTGTTGTTAAGTGCCGTTGAGTCAGTTCTGACCCATGATGACCCTGTATAGGATTTCTGAGCAAGAGCTGGTAAGCCTGAACCACTGACCTTGCAGTTCAAATGGCTTTTCAGTCAGGTGCATTAACCCACAGTGCCACACCAGGACTCCCAACTACATTTTTATATTTCTGAATGTTTAGCCACTAAAAATCTATGAACCCCAATGGAACACTGTGAGCACTAGAATACTGAATACTGATACATTGTGAATACCACCAGAATACTGCCATATATAGTGCTAAAAAATGAGTCCCTTAGGTTGGAAGGCACTCCAGATAGGAGTGGGGAAGAGCTTCCTCCTCAGAGTGAACCTGACAGAGTGATGATGAGAATGGAGTAAAGCTTTTGTGACCTTCATTTGCTGATGGGGCTCAACTCAAAATAATGAAAACGATCTGTAAACATCCATTAAAA
>NW_006408688.1:963811-965809 GCF_000296735.1 Chrysochloris asiatica | reverse complement strand
AGATCCAGTGGCACACAAACACCACTACTACCCTAAGGAAGACCCGTTAACACTAATATTATTCAAATTTAGGCATCAACCACTAAAGCCAGGGATGATGAAATTGAAGAATTCTACCAACGTCTTCATTCTGAAATTGATCAAACATGCAACCAAGATATATTGATAATTTCTGTCAATTAGAATACAAAGGTTGGAAACAAAGAGAAAGGATCAGTAGTAGTTGGAAATATGGACTTGGTGATAGCATGCTGAAGATTGCACAATAGAATTTTGCAACAACCAATGATACATTCACTACTTACACCTTTTTAAAATGACATAAAAGATGACTCTACACATAGAACTCACCAGATGGAATAAACAGAAATCAAATTGACTACATCTGTGGCTAGATCTGGTGGGAAAGCTCCATACCATCAGTCAAAACAAGACCAGGGGCTGACTGTCAATTGCTTATATACAAGTATAGCCTGAAGCTGAAGAAAATTAAAACAAATCCCCAAGAGCCAAAATATGACCTTAAATATGTCCCACCTGAATTTAGAGATCATCTCAAGAACAGATTTGATGCATTAGACACAAATAAATGACGACCAGACAAGTTGTGGGATGGCATTAAGAATATCATTCAGGAAGAATGTAAAAAGATCATTAAGAAAAGAAGAAGGAAAAGACCAAATTAGATATCATAAGAGACTGAATCTTGCTTTCCTATATAGAGATGCTAAAGCAAATGTAAGAAAAAAGGAGGTAAAGAGCTGAACTGAAAATGTCAAAGGGTAGCTCAAGAAGACAAAGCCAAGTATTGTAATGAAATATGCAAAGACCTGGATTTAGAAAACCAAAAGGGAAGAACACACTCAGCATTTCTCAAACTGAGGTATCTGAAGAAAAATTCCAGTCTCAGCTTGCAATATGGAAGGATTCTATGATTAAAATATTGAATGATGTGGGAAACCATCAAAAGAAGATGAAAGGAACTCACAGAGTCACTGTACCTAAAAGAACTGGTTGAAGTTCAAGCATTTCAAGAGGTAACATGATCAAGATCAAGAGCAAATGGTACTGAAGGAAAAAGTCCAAGGTACATTGAAGGCATTGATTGGCAAAGAAACAGGTTCCAGGATTTGATCAAATACAAACTGAAATTGTTTAGAAAACTGATGCAGCATTGGAGACACTCACTCATCTATGACAAGAAATTTGGACAACAGTTACCTGGCCAACAAATTGGAAGAGGTCATATTTGGATCTCTGTGGAGAGGTGACCAAACAGAATGTGGAAATCACTGGACAATACCCTTCATATCACATGCAAGTATAATTTTGCTAAAAATAATTAAACAACAATGAGTGCAATGGTACATTGATGGGGAATTGCCAGAGGTTCAAGCTGGACTCATCTGAGGATGTGGAATAATGAGGTATGTCATCGCTGACATCAGATGGATGATAGCTTACAAAAAAGAATAGCAGAGAGATGTACAATTGTGTTTCACTGACTATTCTAAGGCTTTCAACTCTGTGGATCATGACAAGTATGGAAACCATTGTGAAGAATGGTATGCCAGAATATTTCACTGTGCTCATGAGGAAACTGGACATAGACCAAGAGGCATTAGAACAGAACAAGGGAACACTGAATGATGTAAAATCATGAAAGGTGTGAGCCACAGTTGTATTATTTCACCATACCTATTCAATCTGCCCATCAGCAAATGAAGGTTCTGTGTGCTCTTCTCCCCTGAGCTTAACTCTATTCACTTCATCATGGTCAACCCTACTTTGAGGAGGCATTTTTTCTCCAGTTGCATTCTGAGTGCCTTCCCACCTTCCAGTCCTGTATCTAACAATGTTTCTCTGCTATTCATAAGAGTTTTCAGTGACTAGCGATTCGGAAGTAGTTCGTCACTCTTTCTTCCTAGTCTGTCTTTGTTTGGAAGCTCATCTGAAACCCGTCCACCATGGGTGACCCTGCTGGTTATTTAAAATACC
>NW_006408688.1:956570-962991 GCF_000296735.1 Chrysochloris asiatica | reverse complement strand
TGAAGCAGCAGTCAGGAAATCAAATGACATGTTGCATATGGCCAATCTACACAAGACCTCTTTAAAGTTTTTTGAAGAGCCTAAGAAGTGGGTTTATGGACCAAAGTGCCTGACCTAAGCTATGTTATTCTCATTATCTTCAGATTCATGTGAAAATTGGACATTGAATAAGGAAGACCATAGAAGAATTAATATATTTGAATCACGTTTTTGGAGAAGAACACTAAAAGAGCCATGAATTGCCTAAAAACAATCTGTGCTGATAGTAGTACAACCATAATGCTCCTCAGAAGCCAGGATGGTGGGACTTCTCCTCTCATATTTCTGATTTATTATCAAGTGGGATCAGCCCCTGGAGAAGGATACTATGCTTGGTAAAATGAACGGTCATATGAAAAAGGGAAGATTCCCAGAAATATGGATTGGCACAATTCAGTTGCACCAGTAATGGGCTCAAGTGTAACATTTGTGATGATGGCATAGAACTCGATAGTATTTTATTCTGTCTGCATAGGGCTGCACTGGGTAAGAACCAACTCAATGGTACCTACCACTACCAACAATTCTTATGCTTTATTTGGGAGTCCTGGTATGGTGTTGCAGATAAGCACTGGACTGCTAATTGCAATATTAGTGGTTTAAAGCCACTAGTAGCTCCTTGTCAACCCTATACAGGGTCTCCATGAGTCAGAGCCAACTTGATGGCATTTAGCAACAATAATCTTTATTTTAAGGGAATTGAAATTAAGATAGTGACAAACTTTGAAAAGAGAGGCTCTAATGTAGAGAATGAAATGATGGAACAGAAAGAATGGAAACCAATTAAAAGACGTCACAGTTCAAATGAGAGAGAGTAGTACCTTGGGCTAAGATGGTGATGGAGAGACATTCAGGGACTGAAGAGATACTGAAAAAGCAAAAATAATACAATGAGATAAGAAAGGAATGATGCAACAAGAGCTTCCTTTTAAATTTCTCCAGAAATCTCTTTGGCCATTGTTTTTATTTCTCTGTTATGGCTGCCAGTTTGTCACATCCTTGAAAGTTAAAAAGGAGCTGCTCTTTTGCAACTGTTTGGCTATCTAGGCAGAATTTCTTATGCATTTACTAAAGAAATTGTTTCAGCACCATTTACAGTAAAGAACACCTTTAGTTGTAGATACCCTGTAGTCTACACTTCTGTAACATGGTAGAACGAATTTTCCAGACCAAAATATGATCCTATTTAACCCTGTGGGAAATGAGTTATTTTCATAGCTGTTAACCTTGTTGCTTCTTCAACACGTCTGATTAACACACATAGGACGTCTACTTCCCAGGGCTTCATTCTTTCCAAAAGATTTGTTCCAGTTTATGAAATATTTTAAATGCAAAACCTGTAGAAATTTTGAAAAAATGTCTAAGCTTTTTCTCTGTAGCTTCCATTAATTGAACAAGCTGTTTATGACAGAAATGCAAACATATTTAAAGGTTTTGCTATAATTTTTCCTTCAAGTTCACAGTCAGCTATATGTAAATGTGTACAATGTTCTCCCCCAATTGCAGTATCTGATTTATTTGTTCACATCCAGTCATCTGCTCTGAAAGCATACCTATTTTTAAATCTTCTTCAGGCTATATTGGTAGATCACTATTTTATAGCAAATCTTATTACTAATAAGCAATCCTTGGAAGAAAGTTTAGTAGCGGGAAGATCCAAATTTAGCCAAGTAGTATTTTGACAGAGTCCCGGACTCATAAATCTGCAAAGGCAGGTATGGGTTAAAACATAGATTTTGATTATCAGTCTAATACTCTACCAGTTACCAGCTATATGTACTTGGAGAAGTTATTTAATCTGCCTAAGTGTCAGTTTCTTCCATCATAAAAGGAAGATAATAATATGTTATATATTCTATTGGTGTTAAGTGCTGTTGAGTCGATTCCAACTCATAGTGACCCTATATAAGGTTTCTGAGGAGCAGCTGGTAGGCTGAACCACCAACCTTGTGACTAGCAGTTCAGTGCTTATCCTACAGTGCCACCTCAGGAGTCCATATATTCTATTACACAACATAAAATATTCAGTGCCACCCCAGGAGTCCATATATTTTATTACACAACATAAAATATTGAGTTAAATAATATGAAAAGTGGTTGTCACAGAGAGACATATGGGAGCTACTTCATCATCAAAGTCATCATTGTCCAGTTTCCTGCTTTCCACCCAGCCTGGCCATCCACCAAAGGAGGAGGAGTATTTATCAGGAAAAGAGTGCACCAGCGATCTTTTGCATTCTGACTCATTTAAAGAGGCAAGATTGATTCAGTCATTTAGCATTAACAGTGGTGGTGGTGGTGGTGGTGGTGGTTATGTGCCATGGAGTCAGTTCCGATTCATAGTGACCCTGTATAGGGTTTCTGAGGCTGTAAATCTTTAGGGAGCAGAAAGCCTCATCTTTCTCCAATGGAATGGCTGGTAGTTTCGAATTGCTGACTGTGAGATTAGCAGCCATCTGACTCGTAACCACTATGCTACCAGAGCTCCTTAGCACTACCAGTAGACTTAAAGAATTGGGTAAATTCATTAACATGTGGAGAGAGACAGAGAAATTAACTGATATTTGCATATGTATTTGTTGAGAATGAAGGTTATCTAAAGGAATAAGCTGTAGTTCTGAAGACTAATGTATATGCAATATGAAATGTCTGATAGGCATTATTATTAAAACAAAATGGTGACAGCAGACTTGAGTCCCTTAGCTTATTGCTTTATTGCTTTTGAGATTTTTGTATGAACAAGCATTTTCTGATTTATTAAAGAATATATATTTAAGTACCCATTTGATATTAACAACCCTATGAGAAGAGCATGGTGGCTGTTCCCATTTTTAGGAAACTAAGGCTCAAAATGTAATTTCTTCATATCGTTGTTGTTGTTTAGTACCATTGAGTCAGTTTCAACTCATAGTGACCCTGTATAGAGTTTTTAAGGAGTAGCTGGTATGCTTGAACTGGCAACCCTTTGGTTAGCAGTCCAGTGCTTACCCTATAGCACCACACCAGGACATTAAGGAAATCATGGACAACATCTACACCCAAATTTTCTTATTTCCAAACTCATGGTCTTTTTACTGTACCAAAATAAATCCCAAATCCACATAGCTTGGCCTTCTCCGATCTACAGCTACATGTACAATTTGTTACAGACATAAATCATCAGCCTCAATAATAAATGCATAACATTTGGTCTCAGTGTAAAGTAGAAGGGCATGCATTTGTCTATGAGCCAAAAAAGACCCAAAGGGGCCAAAAGGCATACCACTTACATCTTAGGAAATCCTCTTACTAGAAGTAAAACATAGGACAGAGCTATGTTTTAATTCATTGTTCCCAGGCATCATATAAAGTTACTCTACTAACAAAATTGCTGGCAATATTCCTCACAATATTGTCCTACAATGCTTAAAATTTTCATAAGCATAAAGAATATCTATTTGTCTAATAAAGGCAATAAAAGAAAATAAAGTAAACCAGATTTGAAATAAAGCTATGTATTTCTGTCATGATTATAGAATATTTGTATAAGCAAATGCACTTTTGATATACATGGCTAGCATTTTTAGGAATACAAAGATATTCATAGGAAAAATGGTTAAAATGCATTCTTAGCTAAATTCAACTTTATGAGAAGTTATAACTAGGGTATAAAAATCCATAGTAGAAATGAAATAGGAATAGGATTACATCACTGATGATTGCTAATATTAATGGACCAGAGGGGACTAAGTTCCCTGAAGCTAGAAACATGTCAGAGAGGAAAGACATACAATTCAGCTTGAAAAGCAAAATCCATTAACCATGAAATAGGGAAACAAAAAAACAAAAAGAATCAAACTTTCTATATACCGTAACCTACTAGGAAACATCTATTAGTAAAAAAGATCTCTACTAAACAAAATGTTTCCAACTAAAAATAAATGAATTAAAGTCAAGAAATTTTTCAGAAAATTCATGCTATTCATATAATTTTGACCAGTTATAGCCATTAAGTAACAACACATTTCTCTGACTGCAGAGATAGATCTCAAAAGAATGCATGTTGATTGAAGTGCACATAAACTCATCTTTTTTTTTTTTTTTTAAGTTTTAAAAAATATCGCTGTAGCCTACACAAGTTTTTGTTTTCATTGTGAAATACTCAAACAACTTTTCAATCTGGAAAATTAGTCTTAGCCTCTCCAACAGAAAAATAAGCAATATGTTTTTCCCTCTTCAGTCTCAAACTTACATTTTCTAAGACTTAAAATGTCTCCTAGAATAATCTTTTCAAAATGAATCACACTAAAGAGAAGAGAGATGGCTCAAATCAATTACAGAGTTATTCATATAGCAGGACTCCCAAAAGGAAAAGATCAAGGTCACAGTAAGGGATCAAAGTGATTAAAGTAGAAGGTGGAGTAATATATGGAATTAGTCCAGGAAACATAGGCTTTTTATTACCTACGAGCATTAAAGAACTATATTTCCAGATGATTGACACATATCAACTTTTTAAATGTTGAACAGCTACATAAAGTGCAAATTCTTTTTGTACACTAACAATAAAGCAACCTCTAAGATGGTTCTAGAGATTCTTGCCTACTGGTATAATCTTTTCCTAAGTGTTGGCTGGGTCTAATAAAATACTTCTAATATTAAAAAATCTGGCAAAAGTTATAAAAATCCATTCGTAGATTAGGTTACAACTGTGATTTCTATCTCATTCTTATCCTCTTTTCTCAATCTACGTTGTTGTTGTTGTTGTCAGGTGCCATCGAGCTGGAACTGACTCATAGAGACCCCGTGCACAGCAGAACAAAACAATGTCCGATCCTGGGCCAACCTCACTACCGCTGCCACACTGAGTCCATCAATGATGCCACCTGGCTGATCCATCTCATTAGGGGTCTTCCTCTTTTTCTCTGACCCTCCACCTTACCCAGCATGACATCCTCCTCCAGCGACTGTTCCCTCCTGACAATATGTCCAAAGTAGGAGAGACGAAGCTTAGCCATCTTGGCCTCCCAGGAGCACTCTGGCTGCACTTCTTCCAAAACAGATCTATTGGTTCTTTTGGCAGTCCATGGCACTTTCAGTATTCTCCTCCAACACCACAACTCAAAGGCATCAATTCTTCTATGGTCTTCCTTATTCACTGTCCAGCTTTCGCATCTATATGAGGCTATTGAAAACACCATGGCCTGGGTCAGGCGCACCTTAGTCCTCAAGCTGACATCTTTGCTCTTCAATACTTTAACAAGGTCCTGTGCAGCAGATTTGCCCAATGCAATACGTCGTCTGATCTCTTCACTGCTGCTTCAGCGAGTGTTGATAGTTGATCCAATCTACGTTGCTCACTGTTACTCTCACTCTCGTACTTTCAGCTTGGTTACTCTCATAAAGCTATCTGCTGAGTTTTGGGTTATTCTATGGAAAACCCCATGGCAAAGAACAGCAGGCAGCTGCCAGCCTAAGATGACAAGAAACTGAAGTTTTCAGAGGAACTGAACTCTGCCAGCAACCATGTAAATAGGCCTGGAAGTGAATCCTTCCCCAGAAGAGCTTTGAAATGACTGCAATCTCTGGCAACACCTTGGTGACGAATTTAACAAAAAATTTTTCTTCTTTTTAATGTACAACTACTCTAGGCAGATTTCCCTTGCAGTGGACCAGAAGGGAAGAAGACCATGAGTTAGCCTAACTGGCGGCTCCTCATAGATATCTTCAACCATATCTCTTTCGCAACTTAGTACAGAATTTGATGTTCATTACTTTTGTCAAATTATTTTCATTAGAAGCAATTTACTATGTCCAGTAAAATACTTAAGAAGAGGAGATTGTACAAGGGCCATGAATATCAGTAGACAGGGATTGAATCACTGGGACCATCTCAAAGCTGCTTATCAAATATGCTTTAGTTTTTTTTGTGAGCAAACATTTGCACTTTAAGTAGTTGTTCAGCTACTTACAAGCTTATGAGAGACCCTAAGCCAGAAGACCCAGCTAAGCCACGTCCAAATTATTGACCCAGAAAAATGGTAAGATAATAAAAATTCTTTGCAACTACATTTGGAATTGACCAAACATCAATTTTTCATACTGTGATGACTTGTATGTTGCTATGACTCTGAAAGCAATGCTCCAATATTTCAAGAGCCACCTCATCATCAGAGGTTTGACAGATTTTAACAGAGCTTCCAAATTAAGAGACTAGAAAGAAAAACGTGATGATCTACTTCTGAAAACCAGTCAATGGAAATCCTAAGAATCATAAAAGAATATTGTTCAATATCTTTGATGTCTCAAGCGAGCAAAGTTTTGCTAAAGGTAATACAGAAACGGCTACAATCATACATTGACAGAGAACTTCCAGAGGTTCAAGCTGGATTCAGAAGAGGCC
>NW_006408688.1:954244-955500 GCF_000296735.1 Chrysochloris asiatica | reverse complement strand
GTTCTGCTGTGCATGGGGTTGCTATGAGTCGGTTCCGACTCGATGGCACCTGACAACTGACAACAACAACATGCTACTAAAAGAGGAGCCCCCTTGATGGGAAAGTACTCAAGATACATAGTGGCAAAAATAATTGATTTAAGCATACTAGTGGTTGTGAAAATGGAACAGGATCCAGCAACATTCCTTCTGTAGTATGTGGAGTCACCAAGAGTTGAAGCCAACTCAACAGCAACTCATAGCAATAGAAAATTTGGGGTACTTAGTTACAGAAAATATGAAAACTAATACAATATACCACAAGAATAGCCTACTAGTTACTGGTGTCATCTATAAATGAATAAATTACAGATTGCTGTTGTTGTTGCTAGGTGCCATGGAGTTGGTTCCAACTCATAGTGAACCTTTGCAGAACCGAACGAAACACTGTCTGATCCTGGGTGAACCACACTATTGTTGTCAGGCTTGAGTCCATCGATGCTGCTACCTGGTCAGTCATTCTCGTTGGGGGTCTTCCTCTTTTTCTCTGACCCTTCACCAAACATGATATCATTCTCCATCAACTGGTCCCTCCTGACAGTGTGTCCTAAGTATGAGAGACAAAGTTTGGCCATCCTGGCCTCCAAGGAGCACTCTGGCTACATTTCTCCCAAAATGGATCTATTGGTTCTTTTGGCAGCCCATGGCACTTTCAATATTCTCAAACACCATAACTCGAATACATAAACTCTTCTACGGTCTTCCTTATTTACTGTCCAGCTTTCATATGAGTATGATGTTATTGAAAATACCATGGCTTGGGTGTGGCACACCTTAAGTCTTCAAGCTGACCTCTTTGCTCTTCAACACTTTAAAAAGGTCTTGTGCATCAGACTTGCCCAATGCAACATGACACTTGATTTCTTGACTGCTGCTTCCATGGGTGTTGATAGTTTATCCAAGAAGAATGAAGTCCTTTACAACTTCAATCTTTTCTCCGTTGATAAGAATGTTGTTTATGGGTCCAGTGGTGAGGATTTTTGTTTTCTTTACATTGAGATACAATCCATACTGAAGGCTGTGTCATATGATCATCAATAGTAAATGTTTTAAGTACTCCTCAATTTCAGCAAGCAAGGTTGTATCATCTGCATATCACAGGTTGTTAATGAGTATTCCTCCAATCCTCATGCCATGTTTTTCTTCATATAACCCATCTTCTTGGATGATTTGCTCAGCATACAGGTTGAATAAGTATGGTGAAAGACTACAACCTT
>NW_006408688.1:951609-952300 GCF_000296735.1 Chrysochloris asiatica | reverse complement strand
ATGATTTCCGCATTCCATTGGGTCACCCTCTTTGGAATGGGCACAAATATGGATCTCTTCCAATCAGTAGACCAGATAGTTGTCTTCCAAATTTCTTGGCAGAGATGAGCCTCTCTGTGCCACAGTGCCTCCTGTGCCACCTCATTTACTTGAAAGATTTCAATTTTTATTCCATCAATTCCTGGTGCCTTGTTCTTTGCCAATTCCTTCAATGCACTTTGCACTTCCTCCTTCAATGTCATTGGCTCTTGATCACATGCTACCTCTTGAAATGGTTGAACATAACCAGTTCCTTTCGGTTCAGTGACTCTGTGTATTCTTTCCATTTCTTGTGATGCTTTGCTTTCTGCATCATTCAATAATTTTCACAGAGAATCCTTTAATAATGAAAGTTGAGGCTTGAATTTTTTCTTCAGTTCCTCCAGCTTGAGAAATGCCTAGCATGTTCTTCCTTTTTGGTTTTCTGATTCCAGATCTTTGCATATTTGTTGAAATATTTGGCTTTATTTTCTAGAGCAAATCTTTGAAATTTTCTGTTGAGCTCTTGGACCTCCTCATTTCTTCCATTTGCTTTAGAATTTCTACACTGGAGAGCAAGTTTCATTGTCTCTTCTGACATCCATTTTGAACTTTTCCTTCTTTCTTGTCTTCTCAATGACTTTTTGCTTTCTTCATGCATGATGTTCTTGAT
>NW_006408688.1:946439-951189 GCF_000296735.1 Chrysochloris asiatica | reverse complement strand
TCCAATCAAAGTAATGATCGATACATCTTGATTGCATGTTTGTTCAATTTCAGATTGAAGAAGTTGGTAGAATTCTTCTATTTCTTCCTCACTGGCTTAGTGATATTAACTGGGCTTCTGGTGCATGGATAGTAGTATCCTATCACAGACAGCATTGTACCTCATGATGAAATTGATATGTTCATGTTCTTTCTGACAATGAATGCAACACCATTCCTCTTTAATTTGTCATTCTCGGCATAGTAAACTATGTGGTTGTCAAATTACAGATATTGGAATGTAAAGGGAACTCTCTCCATTCCAGATATATTATTCAGTTTTGCTATTGCTATTAGGTGCTAAAGAGTCAATTTTGATTCACCATAATCCTGTGCACACAGAACAAAACACTGTCCAGTCCTGCAACATCCTAACAATTGATACATTTGAGCCTATTGCTGCTTCCACTATTACAATCCATCTCATTGAAGGCCCTCCTTCTTTTGAATGGCCCTTAACTTTAATAAGCATGATGTCCTTTTCTAGGGACTTGTCCTTTCTGACAAGTCAAAACTATAAGACGAACTTCCACCATTCTCACTTAAAGGAGCATACTGGCTATATTTTTTCTAAGAGAGATTTGTTTGTTTGATCTTCTGGAAGTCCATGGTGCACCTTAGTCCTCAAAGTGACATTTTAATATTTTAAATAAACTTCAGTCATTTCCTCATTCATCATGATGGTATTTGCCAGTACTCTTGGAAGGATTTTCATTTTCTTTATACTGAGGTAACCTTACTGAAGTGTGTAGTCTTTGTCCTTTATAAGTATTTCAACTCCCCTTCATTTCCAGAAAGCAAGGTAGTAACAGCTATACATCACAGGTTTTTAATGAGTCTGCCTTCAATTGTGATGCTAAGGTCTTCATATAATACAGCTTCTCGGCCTCTTTGATCAGCTTACAACTGAAGAACTGTGGTAAAAGGACACAACACTGACATACACTTTTCCTGACACTGAACCATTTGATATCACATTTTTCTGCTCTGGTTACTGTCTTGTGGTCTATGTACAGGTTCCTCATAAGCATCATGAAGTATTCTGGAATTTTTTCCCTTGAAATGTTAGCCATATATTGTTGTGATCCACACAGTCAAATGTCTTTGCATAGGCAATAAAGCGCAAGTAAATATTATTCAGTAAACTCATTTGTCAGTATTTGGTACTGTGGTTGCTTGTGTTTTGCTATGCTATTGGAATCTATGACATTCACATTTTAACTACCAGAAGAGTCACTCATGATGGACAGGTTTTAATGGAGTTTCCGAATTAAGAAAGACAAGAAGGAGAGGAGGGATACTTTTAAATGTTTAGTCACTGAAAACCGTATGAGTACTAGCGCAACATTGTCAGATATAATGCCAGATTATGGAAACATCATCAACAGTAATGGAGCATTGTCAGGTATAGAAAAGGAAGATAAGTCCACAGGTTGGAAAATACTTAAAATACAACTGGGGAAGAGCTATCTCCTCAAAGTGGAGTTGACCATGATAATGTGACTGGAGTAAGTGTTCAGGACCTTCATTGGAGCAAGCTTTTAGAACTCAAAATGAGGAGAAACAACTGCAAATATCCATTAATAATCAGAACATAGAATGTATGAAGTATGATCTAGGAAAACTGGAAGATGTCAAAAGTAAAATGGAACACACAGATATCAATATCCTAAGTATTAGATAAAATGGGCAGATACTGGCCAATGTAAGTCAGACAATCATATGGGTTGCTACTACAGGAATGGAAATTTGAAGAGGAATGGCATTACATTCATTATCAAAAAGCACATTTCAAGATTAAGTACACTGCTGCCTGTGATAGGATAATATCCATATGCCTACAAAGAAGACCTATTAATACCACTACTGTTCAAATAGATGTACTCACAGCTAAAGCTAGTGATGATTAAATTGAAAAATTCTACCAACTTCTCTACCAACTGAAATTTATCAGAAAGGCCATAAAGATATAATAATTACTGGTGGTTGGAATGGAAAAGTTAGAAACAAAGAGGAAAGATCTGTAGTTACAAAATATTAGCTTTGTAACAGAAATTTTGCTGGATAGAATTTTACAAGACCAATGACTTCTTCATTACAAATACCATATGTAAACAGCATAAAAGGTGACTGTACATATGGACCTCACCAGGTGGATTCTACATCTGTGGGAGATGACAGTGGAAAGGTTCAATACCATCAGCCAAAATAAGGTCAGAGGCAGATTGTGGAACAGTCCATCAGTTGCTCACATGGAAGTTCAGGTTGAAGCTGAAGAGAATATTTTAAAGTCCACGAGAGCCAAAATATGACCTTAAGCATTTCCTACATAAACTTTAAAACCATCTCAACAACAAATTTGATGTATTAAGCACTAGTGACCAAAGACCAAAAGAGTTGTAGAAGGATATTAAGAACATTATGCAAGGAGAAAGCAAAAGTACATTTAAAAGACATGAAAGAAAGACCAAAATGGATTTCAGAAGAGATTCTGATATTTGCTCTGAAGTATAAAGATACTAAAGTGAATGGAGGAAATGAGGAAGTCAAAGAGCTGAACAGAACATTTCAAAAAACAGCTAGAGAAGACAAAGTAAAGCGTTATAATGAAATGTGCAAAGCCCTGAAGTTAGAAAACCAAAGGGGAAGAACTCCCTCAGCATTTTTCAACCGAAGGGAACTCAATGAAAGATTCAAGCCTTGACTTCCAGTACTGAAGGATGCCATGGGCAAAATACTGAGTACTGCACAAAGCATCATCAGAATATGGTAGAAATCCACAAATTCATTACCAAAAAGAAATTGTCTGTTCAACCATTGCAAAAGGTACCATATGATCAAGAACTGATGGGAAGGAAGACCCAAGCTGCACTTCAGGCACTGATAAATAAATTTAAAAAAAGACACCAGGAGTTGATGGAATACAAATTGAAAATTTTCACCTAATTTATGAAGCAATGAAGAGGTTCATTCATCTATTCCAAGAAATTTGGAAGACAGATTTGAAGAGATCTAATCTGATGTCAACAATGATATCCCTAGTTCCTTTTCTGAATCTGGCTTGACTTTCTGGCAGTTCTTTCTCAATGTACTGGTTTTGAATTCTCTTCAGCAAAATTTTACTTGCATATGATATTATTGATATTGTTTGCTGTTTTCTACATTCCATTGAGTTACCTGTCTTTGGTGTCCTTTTACCTACCCTTCCAAAGGGAGGTAACTCAGTGGAATGTGGAAATCAGCAAACAATATCAATAATATCATAATGCAAGTAAATTTTGCTGAAGAGATATCATTGTTGACATCAGATTGATCATGGCTGAAAGTAGAGAATACCACAAAAATGATTACTTGTGTTTTATTGACTATGCAAAGGCTTTTAATTGTGTGAATTATGACAAGCTATGAATAACAGTGTGATTAAGTGATACTCCAGATGACTTGATTGTGTTCATGAAGAACCTATATATGGACCAAGAGCCATTGTTTAAACAGAACAAGGGATAGTGCATGGTTTAAAAATCAGGAAAGGTGTGCGCCAAGGTTATATTCTTTCACCATATTTATTTCATCTGTATGCTGAGCAGATAAAGAGAGAAACTGGATTATATGAAGAAGAATATAGCAACACGATTTGAGGAACACTCAAGAATGACCGGCCGTACACAGATCGTACAACCTTGCTTTCTGGAAGAGAAGAAGACTTAAACTAAGTATACAGCCTTCAGTATAGATTTTACTTTAATGTAAAGAAAATAAAAATCCTCACAGCTGTATGAATAAATGACATGAGGATAAATGGCAAAAAGTATGAAGCTGTTAAAGACTGCATCTTGTTTGTATGCACAGTCAACACTCATGGAAACAGCAGCCAAGGAATCAAAGGATGTATTGTATTAGGCAAGTATGCTACACATTAAAAAAAAAAGACAGCCAAGCATTTTAACATTATTCCTGCCTTTTCCCCATTCCAACCATGTCTCAATCCCTGTATCCCAGAGCCCTGTTGTTTCAAGGTTGTGCATACATCATTATTTACCTCTGTCCCACTTAGCCCATGCAAACTTGACTAATTGTTCTCGCCTCTGCTTTATTCTTTGATTCCCCTCTCCCTTCTTGTATATTGCCTCCCTCACCAGCACCCAAACTATGCTGTGTCTATTCCCTGTCCTAAGTCCCACCTTCCCCTCACTCACTACACACCACCCCCACGCCCCAGCAAACAACAAAGAATCCAGCCCCCTTTAGTATGGGTTGTTTTTCTTTGTATTTTACAGTAGTGGTTCTGTGTAGTATTTCTCCTTTTGTGACTGACTAATTTCACTCAACATAATGTCCTCAATGTTCATCTATGTTATACGGTGGCTTGCAGCTTCCTTGTTATTCTTCAAGGCAGCATAATATTCCATTGTGTGTATGTACCACAGTTTGTTTATCCATTCTTCAGTGGATGGGCACTTAGGATGTCTCCATCTTTTTGCTATTATAAATAGTGCTGCTGTGAACATTGGTGTGCATATATCTACTCGTGTTATGGTTCATATTTCTTGTGGGTAAATACCAAGTAAAGGAGTTGCAGGATCATAAGGTATTTCTATTTCCAACCTTCTGAGGCAGTGCCATATTGTTTTCCAAATCGTTTGGACCATTTTGAAGTCCCACCAGCAATGCAGGACTGTCTCAGTCTCACCACATCCTTACCAGCATTTATT
>NW_006408688.1:931683-945396 GCF_000296735.1 Chrysochloris asiatica | reverse complement strand
TCTCTGGTTACATTTATTCCTAGATAGTTCATCCCTTGGGTGGCTATTGTAAATGGTATTGCTTTCCTAATGTCCTTTTCAATGCTGTCATTTTTGGTATAGAGAAATCCAACTGATTTTTGTATATAGATCTTATATCCTGCCACTTTGATGACGCTTCCAATTAGGTCTGGTAGCTTTTTTACTGAGTCTTTGCGGTTTTCTATGTTAAGGATCATAACATCTGCAAATAGAGAGAGCTTTACTTCCTCTTTGCCAATTTGGGTGCGTTTAGTTTCCCTGTCTTGCCGTATAGCTCTTGCTAAGACTTCCAGCACAATATTGAATAGGAGTGGTGACAAAGGGCATCCTTTTCTGGTTCCTGTTCACAGAGGGAATTCTTTCAGTTTCTCTCCATTGAGAGTAATGTAGGCTGTTGGTTTTGTATATATGTTCTTTATTATGTTGAATAATTTCCCTTCAATTCCTATTAATGGATTTTTGCAGCTGTATCTTTTAATTTTGAGTTGTATCCCATCAGCAATGAAGGCCCTAAGAGCTTTTCTCCACTGACATCATTACGGTTAGCTCTGTTTTGTGGAGCCAACTTTTCCCACATCATATTTTAAGCTCCTTTCAGCTTAGGTTTCTCATCCTCCAGACCTATATCTGTCAGTGTTCCATTGCTATCCATAAGATTTTCAGTAGCTAACCATTTAGAAGTAGTATTCCTCTCCTTCTTATTCTATCTAAGTTTGGGAGCTCTGCTGAATCCTGTTTAACATGGATTCCCTGGCTGGTATTTAAAATACCAGTGGAATAGATTCTATCATCACAGCAACACAACAGCCACCACAGAATAACAATCTGACAGACGAGTGGTGGTACTTTATTTTGTTGTTGCTAAGTACCATCAAGTCCATTCTGACTCATAGCAACCCTGTATAGAGTTTCTGAGGACTGCCTGATGGGTTTGAACCACTGAACTTGTGGTTCACAGTCCAGTGCTTATCACATATTGCCACATCAGTACTCCATTTTATTTGTTGTTAGGTGCCATCGAGTCGGTACCGACTCATAATGACCTTATGCACAGAACGAAACAGTGCCTGATCCTAGGCCAACCTCACTACTGTTGCCACGCTTGAGCCAACTGATGTTGGCACTTTGCCAATTCATCTCCCTGGCGGTCTTCCTCTTTTTATCTGACACTCCGCATTACCAAACATGATATCCTTCTCCAGCGACTGGTCCTTCCTGACAATATGTTCGAAGTATGACAGAATAAGTTTGACTATCTTGGCTTCGAAGGAGCATTCTGACTGCACTTCTTCCAACACAGATCTGTTTGTTCTTTTTGCAGCCCATGGCACTTTCAGTGGTCTCCTCCAACACCATAACTCAAATGCATCAATTCTTCTATAATCTTCCTTACTCACTGTCCAGCTTTCGCATCCATATGAGTTTATTGAAAATACCATGGCTTGGGTCAGTTGCACCTTAGTCTTCAAGCTGACATCTTTGCTCTTCAACACTTTAAAAAAGTCTTGTGCAGCAGATTTGCCTAATGCAATACGTCATTTGATTTTTTGTCTGCTGCTTCCATGAATGTTGATAGCTGACTCAAGAAGAATGAAGTCCTTGACAACTTCAATCATTTCTCCATTGATAAAATATGTTGTTTATTGGTCCAGAGGTGAGGATTTTTATTTTGTTGACAATGAGAAGTAATCCATACCGAAGGCTGTGCTCTTTGATATTCATTGGTAAATATTTTAAGTCTTCTTCACTTTCAGCAAGGAAGGTGGTATCATCTGCATATTATGGGTTGTTAATGAGTCTGCCTCCAATCCTGATGCCACGTTTTTCTTCAGAGAATGAAGCTTCTCTGATGATTTGCTCAGCATACAGGTTGAATAAGTATGGTGAAAGAATACAACCTTGTCGCACACCTTTCTTTTAAACGAATCTGTGTCCCCATGTTCTGTTCGAATAACTGCCTCTTGGTCCCTTTACAAATTCCTCATGGGCACAATTAAGTGTTCTGGAATACTCATACTTCACAATGCTTTCCATAGCTTGTAATGATCCCCACAATCAAAAGCCTTTGTGTAGTCAATAAAGCACAGGTAAATATCTTTCTGATAGTCTCTGCTTTCAGCCAAGATCCATCAGACATCAGCAATGATATCACTCGTCCTCTTTGGAATGCGACTTGTACCTCTGGAAGTTCTCTGTCAATGTATGCTTGCAGCCATTTCTGTATTACTTTTGGTAAAATTTTACTCGCATGGGATATCAAAGATATTGTCTGATGATTTCCGCATTCTGTTGAGTCACCTCTCTTTGAAATGGGCACAAATATGGATCTATTCCAATCATTTGGCCAGACAGTTGTATTCCAAATTTCTTGGCAGGGATGAGTGAGTGCTTCCAGTGCCACCTCACTCTCTTGAAAGATTTCAAGTTTTATTCCATCAATTCCTGGTCCCTTGTTCTTTGCCAATTCCTTCTATGCACCTTGGACTTCTTTCAGTATCATTGGCTCTTGATCATATGCTACCTCTTGAAATGGCTGAACATCAATCATTTTCTTTTGGTACAGTGACTTTGTGTATTTCTTCCATCTTCTTTTGATGCTTTCTGCATCATCCATTTTAGGGCTTCAGTATTTGTTTTCTAGAGTTGCTCCCTTGACTTCAATTATGTATTCTTAAAAGCCATCTTCCACACAATTTGCCAAGAAAGATCTACTTGAAATATGAATTTCAATTTGTCATTCTAACTATTCATTCAGTCAATAAATAGTTACTGAGATACTAAACTCTACATTATGCACTGGACATACAACGAATTAGCTGGGAATTTGTTGTACATACATACTTATGTACAGTACGTACTTACACAAAGGATGCCACCTTATGGCTTGAGAAAAGTGGACCACCTCTAAGCATACAAATTACAAAGTGGCATCCCTTCCTAAGGGATGAATTAAGATAAAAATGATCCTTTGGAAGGAACCGTTATACAAGAAAGCACCCCACCTGAGCGGACAAATCACAACTAGGTCTGTCTAGGTCTGTACTTCATAAGAGTGTAATGGCTATACAATACAGAGAACAACCCTACTGTCCATAAAGAGAACTTTGAAAAAATCAGGAGGTGGGAAGAGAATAAGCAATTCAATTCAATCTTGCATGGTAGCTTCTTGTGAACATGTTTTCTTTATTTACCAAGGGCAAGGACGATCTCCTATATTGCCATACTCCCAGTGAGTGGCACAGTGCTTTGGACACTGCAGGCATGCAATAAATATTTGTTTAATGAAGGAGCTGGGATCCAAATGAAGACAATTCAAACAGAAAGCTCCATTTCACCCAGTGGTTGAATCAGCAGTGGGAAGGAATATGAAATAGGGAAAAGCATGTGTTTACTTCAGTTATTTCTACTAATTTTAGTTATTTGGATGCATTTGTGTGCAATAACATTAGATTTCAAAAGATCCTATTGGGTTGTTCATAGCTAGACCAACAAGGCAGACACTCAGATCCATACATTTGTTTACCAAGGGACTTAACCTCAGGTCAGACCCTGCTTTCTCCAAGCCAGTTCAGAAAATAGGTACTGAGATTCCTCTCCAGGTGGGCCTTAGTCCAGATAAGCTTTTTTTATTTTTTTTTTTTTAAAAAAAAAAAAAAAAGCATGTCCTCCTCAAGGTTAATTCTCTCCAATGATTGGAGGCTAAAAATAGACATACTATCACAAAACTTTGGTGGGCAGCTGCTGTTGTGAGCAGCCTATGACTCTTCTTTGCCCTCCAGATCTATTATTTGGCCTTTTCCACCTTGCTCTGTGCATTGGGATGCTGATCTTTTTGAACCACACCAGTGGGATCCTTCCTGTCACCGGGAACTGTCCATTAACTGAATTCTACTGGATGCAAGAGTAAGATTGTGATATTCTCTGGGCTATTTTTTAACAGAGGATGTTCCTCTACCAAAGGCCATATATTGTGGAGTGGTTGTTCCCTAGCGTTGTCCACCCCCCAGCTACTGTTCAGTCTCAGAGTTCCATTAACAGCCCCACTCTCTTGCCTCTTCAGCTCGGGTCATTATGGCTTCCATTATCACTAATTCTCAACTGGTTCACCATCCTATTCAGTTTTTTCTACCTTCCTCACATCTCTATAAAAAGTTTATTAAACCTTCTCCTACTAGCCCATTTGAATACAACATCTATACAGAGAGGTCTATGCGGATAGGAGATGCAGATGGGTCTCTTGTGATACAATAGTGAATTATTGTTATCTGCACTGATTTTAAGGGCTGGAAATGTAAAGGTAGACGTTTTGGGGCAAAGGTTGGGGAGTGATTAACCTTACAGTCTGGGAGTGGAGGTCCCTGGAACCATCAAAAGGAGAAGAGTGGAGAACAGAATACTACCCAGAGAAGCAGTGATGCCAGGGATGGAGGCAGAGACGATGACGTGGGGAGATAGAGCCACTGGGGACTTTGAACCCAGAGAGGAGCTGTATGCAGATGACCAGGGGGCAGGCTTGCGGGGTATACCCTTTGGTTGATGGATGATGCATGGAAGGGATTGTAATCATGGCAAGGAAACTATATACGACGGGATCAGTGTGAAGCTGATGTCCTCCCATGTAAACTATCACATAATTCACAATAAAGCATTAACAAAAAAAGACGAGAGTTATAGCCATGGGTGTACAAATGTAAGCAAGGCAACTCTCAAAGGTTTAATCAAGCCAGTAGTGGGAATACAGGAGGATTGGCAGCCAGTCAGGAAACAAGGGCTGGCCTCCACTTGGCACTCTGATTCAATTCTGCATATTAAGAGGCTGTTCAAAAATCATCCAACGCTTTCTAATCATATTACTTTTTGCACATGTAGAAAAATAGACTACTTACAATTCTCCACAACCAACATGACACACTGATTTTCACCTCCCAGTCCTTGTTCATGTTACATGAGATGACCTTTTATTTCTATACTCTTATCATCTGGTACACAACAGTATTCAGAAGTTTAAATTGAAAGAATGAATGAGTTTGATGGGGTCCCATTCCTGGTCTGCTATCTATTAGTTGTGTGGCATGAGACAAAACACTTTATCAGGCTTCAATTTCCTCCATAGCAAAAGGATATATATCTTGTCTGTTGTAAGGATTAAATAAAATATCATATAATTATATTGCTGCTGTTGCTAAGTGCTGAAGAGTTGATTCTGACTCATAGCAACCCTATGTAAAACATAATGAAACACTATTTATGTCTGCATCTTCGTCACAATTGTTGCTATGTTTAGCCAATTGTTGCAGCCACTATGTCAATAAATCTCATTCAGGGTCTTCCTCCATTTCACTGGCCCTCTACTCATAATGTTCTTTTACAGAAGATGGGTTGTCCCTGCTAACATATCCAAAGTACATGAAAGAAAGTCTTGCTACCCATCCTTTTTTATAAGAATTATTATGACTGTTTGTTTTTTTCTCTAAGTCCATAATATATTCAATATTCTTTGCCAACACCATAATTCAAAAGCACCAATTTTTCTCTAGTCTTGCATATTCATTATTCAGTTTTCACATTAATATGAAGCCATTGAAAATGCCATGACTTGGATCAGGTACACCTTAGTCCTCAAAATAACATCTTTGCTTTTTAACACTTTAAAAGAGGTCTTTTGTATCAGGTTCACCCAATGCACTACATCAGTTCATTTCTTAACTGCTGCTCCATGAGCATTGATTGTGGAGCTAAGTAAAATGAAATAATTAACAACTTCAATCTTTTCTCCATTTATCATCATATTTTTTTATTGGTCCATTTGTGAGGCTTTTTGCTTTCATTACATTTAACTTCAATCTACACCGAAGGTTGTATATTTTTATTTTCATCAATAAGTGCTTCAAGTCCTCTTCACTTGCATCAAGCAAGGTTATGTCATTTGCATATGTTGTTGTTAAGTGCCACTAAGTCAGTTCTAACACAGAAGGACACTGTATAGTGTTTCCAAAGATTAGCTAGTGGGTTTGAACTGCCAAGCATTGGTTAGCTATCCAGTGTTTATCCAACAGTGCCACACCAGGAAGCATTTATTAGAGGATCCCTGGTGACACAGTGGAATAAGCATTGGTCTGCTATCTGAAAGGTTACTGTTCCTAACCATGGCTACTCTGAGAAAAAAAGATGAAATAGTCTGTTTTGGTAAAGATTTATAGCCTCAGAAATCCAATGGAGCAGTTCTACACTGTTGTAAGTTCTACTCTGCTGACCTTATAGTTCAAACCCACCTTGCAGTCCAGTGCTTATCCTACACCAGGACTCCAAAAGGAAGGTGTTCATATTTATTCTGGCCATCTAATACAGAATCTCTTCTACTACTGAATTTCACATTATAAGTGCTGTCACTAAGTTGAACACCTGTAAAGAATTGAATTGGCAAAAGGTGTGTGATCAATATGTTTACAACAATGACAAAGAATGAGTGGCTGCTGAGGGTGCTTATGCCTAGCCACACACCTCATAGGATTTGGTTCCTTGGTTTGGAAGTTTAGAATCAAGGTTTCGTAGGACAGGCAGTTAATTAGCCCAATAGTACGTTTAGTGCTTCTGTTCTACTTTTTAGTTCACTGCAAGCAATATGCAAAGTACAGGAACTGGTCTCTATTTGCCTGGAGCAACAGAGGAGGAAGAAGAGTCAGGAAAAAGAGAAGGAACAGACTGTCTAGCTTATTGCCTCCATGAACAACTTCTTCCTTTGCCATGAAACCAGAACAACTAGATGGTGCCCAGCCTCCATTACTGGGTAAGTACAAAACAAAATTTCTAATTATTATGGAATACTTACTTTCTGAAGCAATGAAGGCTACATAGACTCCCAAAACTATTGCCCTGAAACAATCTTTAAACTTTTAATCAAAAGTGTGCTCAGAAATATTCTTAAAACCAAGTAATAGTTATGCTTAGTTAGTAAAAACTTGTAAAAACAAAAACAAAAAGTCTTCATTGATCATTATGTTCTTTTAAGAACTGTCTGTTGTTGTTAAGTGCCATCGAGTCAGTTCCAACCAACCCTGTACAGGATTTCTGATTTTGAACTGCTGAACTTGAGGTTCAAACGGATTTTGCGGTCCAGCACATTCACCAGTAGTGCCACACCAGGAGTTCAAGAACTTCTATGTGGTATTAAATTGACAACAGGAACTTAAAAGTTTAGATAGGAACCTTATAGGGCATTTGAAGGAGAGGAACAACTCAGAAAAGGAAGGCGAGAATGGTTGTACAATTCGAAGAATGTAATTAATGTCACTGAATTATAAATGTAGAAGTTGCTGACTTGGTTTATTTTTTGAGGATTTAAAAAAGTTCACAGAAAAATGGGATTAAAAGATAATGAATTTTATTGCAGTGAAACGAAATACGATAGGATGAGTGTAAAACTGATGTTCTCCCATGTAAACCATCACGCAATCCACAATAAAACTTAAAAAAAAAAAAAAAGAATTTGCTTTTCATGAACGTTTTGAAAAAAGACAAATATCTTATAAATCAAAATTGACTGATCCCAATTTAAAAAATTGATATAAACAAAAGAAATTATATGTGATCTTACTGTGTAGATAAGAATGACTATCATAATGTAAATTTTCAATGAAAGTGATATAAATGAGAATGATATGTTGCAGGGTATAAACTAGCAATAGTCTGTCTTGTCCATAGAAGGGTTTTCATATTTAATAATAACAGGGTTCAAATAGATTTTAGAAAATATACTTAAGAGTCCTGGTGTGGTGATATTGAATAAGCATTGGACTTCTAACTGCAAGATTAGCAGTTCAAACCAACCAGTCGTTCCTTAGAAACCATATACAGGATAATTATGAGTCAGAATCAACATAATAGCACTTAATAACAACAACAATCTTTCCTTTGGATCCCTTCAATTTCTCTACTCCATTTCCCTAGTCATATTTTTATTTTTGCTTCAAAAACAACAAGGAAGAACATCCAATGTGAAGAGTATTTTTCATCACCTATAAATTAACCAAGTACCCCTTGTGTGGCACTGTAGGATAGCCGCAAGGTCAGCAATTCAAACCAAAAGGCGGCTACTCGGAAATGCTATACAAGATCGCCTCAGTCGAAACCAACTCCACCGCACTTAACAAGACAAAATGGTGCAAATAGCATGTTCCATTGCTAACTGAAGATTTGGAGGGTTGAGTCCACCTCAGAAGAAAGCCTGGCAATCTACTTAGGAAAAAACTATGGAACACAGTTCTACTCAGAGACACTTGGGGTTATCATAAGTCAGGGTCAACTAAAAGGCAGTTAGTTTGTGGGCAAGAAAAGATGTAAACTACTCTGGACCACAGAATCATAAAAGCCTTAATGAAATTAAATTTTGTAACAATATTTATAATGAGAAGTGACTTTCTCTGGTTTTATCTTTGGGTTTTTCAAACTCAAATATGCCTTTTTATAGTATCTGTTGGGGCCCTGTAGGATAAACACTGGACCATAATGTCATTTTGAAACGCAAAGTTGGTGTTTCATAACTTACAAGTTGCTCCTCAAAAACCCTGTATAGGGTCTCTATGATTCAGAACCAACTCAACAGCAAAAATAACAACAAGAGCATTGTTGTTGTTGTTATGTGCTGTGGAGTCGATTCCGACTCATAGCGACCCTGTACAGGGTTTCCGAGGCTGTAAATCTTTTATGGGAGCAGAACGCCTCATCTTTCTCCCGCGGAACAGCTGGTAGTTTCGAACTGCTGACCCTGAGGTTCGCAGCCCGAGTTGTAACCACTATGCTACCAGAGCTCCATAACAAGAGTATAGACTATAGAAACTGATTACCTGAATAAAAATTCTCATTATGATCCTAATTGGCTATGTCATCATTGTAAAGTTGCATAACTTCTTTGCTGTTCAGTTTCTTCATTTCCAAAATTAAATAATAGGACCTACCTCATTAGGAATATTATATCTAAAGCTCTTTAAATATAAACATATAAACAAATTCTATATGTTGGCTGTGATTATTGGTATTATCTCTGAAATTAAATAAAATCTCAAGGCCTAATTGCTACAATGGCAGAGCTTCAAAATACAAAAGAAAATATCTCTACTCAAGAATATTTCTAAATAATATATGCCACTGCAATAAAGAAGAAAAAACTTAATGTTATTAATCCTGTATGGACAACATACTTTATCTTTTTTTGTTACAAGGACAGAAGAAATGAGTTTTCCTCAGAGTTATTAATTAAATACAATTATAATATGTTGCTGTTGTTAAGTGCCATCAAGTTGGTTCCAATACACAGCAACCCTGTATAGTGTTTCCAAGGAGTAGCTGGTGAACTTGAACTGCTAACCTTGCAGTTCAAACCAACTTTGTAGTCCAGCACATTAATCCATAGCACCATACCAGGACTCCAATTATAATATATATAAAATAGTATATTGTTATTAGTGCCACCAAATCCATTATGACCCATAGCGACCCTGTATAGGGTTTCCAAGGAGCAGCTGGCCAGTTGAATTGCCGACCTTGCAGTTCAAATCGATTTTGCAGTCCAGAGCATTAGCCCAAAGTGCCACACCAGGCCTCCAAATTAGTATATTACCATGCTTCAATTGCTATTTTTGTTAAGTGTCACTGAGTCAGTTCTGATTCATAGTGACCCTGTATAAGATTTCTGAGGAGCAACTGGTGGATGCCAAACTAGTTAGTATTCATTTTATTCATTAATTGCTTATCTAACAAACTAATGAAAATTAAGAGACGGATTCTTCTAATTCATATCTTAATAATCTATACTAACCATAACATCTTCATTACTGTCTTCTTTTGGGATCAGATAGTCTATATTAAAAAATACTACCTTGGCAGGAACGAGCTTTAACTTTTAGGATATAAAGGAACCGTTCCTCTTCTGGAAACACATTGTTTTCCAAGAGCTCAAGATACTAAAAATTAATTTAGAGAACACACCTAAAAAGAAATGAGTAGTGAGAACTGAGCAAATGTTTAGCTCTGTTTGATTTTAACTTGATTTCAGTTAGATCACTCTTCTCAAGCACTTGTAAATCTAACAGAAAGGTAACATCCCTAAATTTAAAAAAAAATAGATTAGTATGTAATGACACAAATAAATGAAAAGAATAAAAAATTTAACAATAATAAAAGAATCTAACAACTGGGAAAAGAAGTACCAAATTTGGGCAATTTTTCTCTAAATGAGCTCCAATTTTACTTCAAATCACTCCACAGTCAAAGAAATTTGAGAGTTTTTAAGGTTTTTGTTGTTGTTGTTGTTGTTGTTTTACTCATACTTGTATCCTGAGCACTGATTTTGAATTGTGTTTCAATACTTTCCACCACTTATTATGTCCTGCTGTTTTGTACCTTGCCACTTCTATAGGCCATTTCTAAAAATGTTTTAAAATTTCCTTTTTCCTTCTAATTCTACACCAACTATTTACCAGCCAAGGATCTTAAAGAAATGCTGCACTTTGTTTTAGAAGTTTCTACTGAAAATGTCATTTTAAACATCAGGTTCATCTTTTATTAATGGACATTAACAGGTATATAGTTTTTTAAATTCTTTTTATTCTACCTCCCAAATATCTTTCAAACAGTACGTGTTAGTGCCTTTCTTTTTGTTAACCTTAAATTCTGCTGTTCATATAAATTAATGTATTAATCTTAGAATTTTCCTGTTTCCCAGCTTAATTCCTTCTAATTCAATCAATGTTCAAGTTTTTAAAAAGACTGCTCTAAACTAGACCCAAAAATTGGTTACATTACTTTACTGGTTAAAACTCATCAATGCATTCTTTTATAGAAAAAAGTGTATGTACTTTCATATGGGTAATATAGTTGCTCTTGTTTTCAAGTTACTTAAAGCCTTCCAATTTAAGACAGACACAAGGTCACTCACAAAAAATTAAAGGAAAAACTGATGTAACATGTGAAAAATGAAAGTTCCTGGTTGCATGACCCCATGGATGGTCTCTCCAGAACACCAACCATGCTAATCTTTAGTCACTTAGTTCATATTAAATCCCACAGACAGACATGTGTTTATCAGATTAAGTCACCTGCCTACCTGTGATGCCTAACAAGATTATGGCTATCTTACGGGACATGAGAATTTCTATGACAGAGACTGCTCTTATTCTCAGTGTTTTCTTTTTTATCTATCGATTATACTCAAAGGTTAACTCCTGAAAGGTACATTTTAAAATGGTTTCTCTAGAAACGAACTCATAAAGGGAGAGTTCAATGAAAGAGGTCTATTGAGATGCACTGTCAGAAGACACATCTCTAAGGATTTTAGCTAACGCAGGACTGGACAGAGGGAGAAGCTTATCTACAATGCAGTTACAAGTGAAACCTCAGCTGATGCTAGGGTGCACTAAAAATTGGGATGACTCTTCAGAATTGTCACAATTGTGACAACTGTGACAAGTGGGAGATAGCTTGCTATCTTTACAACAGTGAGTCATTTATTTTGTCCCCTTCTCCCTAACAAGGAGATAAATCTTAGGAAAGGAAGACCCCTCCAAACACAAGGGACTCATCTCTGGTGGGGGACTCACTGCCTTTCTTCATATTCTCCTTTATGAACGTCTTTTATTTCTCCTTCATTGATATTAACTCCTCAGCCTGAAAATAGACATCCTTATTCTGTTTGTCTTTTTATCAATCCATTCACTCCCCCACAAAAGTTGTTTTATTATCACAGACAGAAATATGTATAGTTAATATCTTATCTAGGAACTTAAAAGATAAATGAAGAAGGTAAGCTCTCAGATAGGAATTGTCTAACCATTCTGGAAGTTCAAAAGTGGGAATCATCTGTTATATATCCAATTCTTATGAAAGGAAAGTTATTTTCATAATGTTTATTTCAAAAATATTCTTCTACTGAAAACACAGGAAAACAATCATTTTAATCTGATAAGAGCTTCACTTTAGTCAAAAGGCCAAGCAGTGATAAGACAATTTAAAAAGAGAAAAATGTTTTAAGACCTTTTCCTTTTTAAAAAAGTATAACTATGTTGAGTTCTGGGGTGGCACTGTATGTAGGATAAGCACTGAACTGCAAACCAGAGATTAGCAGAAGGTTCAAACCCCCCAGCTATTCCTTTGAAACTTATAAAGGTATGCACTGTGTCAGAACCTACTTCACTACTGAACAAAAGCAGCAGATAATGTTGATTCTTATGTCTAAGAATTCTTGGAGGGAAAAATGTACAAGACTAAGTCAAAAATTATCTGCGCTCTGGCTATAGATTTTAATCAACTTTTAGAAAAGACAAATGCATCATTTTTCTAGGTAATCTTGCTTTTAAATACATTTTATCCATCTGTCAACAAGCTTTCATATTCTCTTATTTTAAAGTGTTTAGGCTGAGCTGAGAGCCATGAATGCACTACTGTCTTCACTTCTTCATTACAGGAGACTCTTCATCTTTTAAGGACTGCTTTTCAGGGGAACAAAAAGGTAACAGTCTGATGGAGAAAGATCAGAACTATTGGGAGGATATTTTAACACCTCAAAATGAAGCTCTTCCAGAGTGTCAACAGTGTGGGCAGAGGTGTGTGGATGCGCATTGTGATTATGAAAGATCACAATGCCTTTGGAAAGCAGTCCTCTGCATTTAATCTGAAGTTTAGGCTTAAGCATTTCAGTGAGCATCTCATTGTAATGAGCACTGTTGGTTGTTAAATCATTTTCCTGATAGCATTCCAATACTAGGCCTTGAGAACCCCAGAAAATTGTAAGCATCAATCTTCAGCTGGTGGTTGACATCTGAACTTTTTCCTGGTCAGGGATTGAGGATGTTCCTATTCCATGTTCCACCTTTCACTCTCAGGCTCATAGTGATTAATCCATGTCTTGTCACCAATAACAATTTTATTTTTAGGAAACTTTAACCTTTCTTCAAGTGTCAATCTAATTTTTTTTTGCAGATGTCCAAATGTTTCTGTTATGCTGTTCCATGCGTTGTTTTGGTACCCCTCTTGCACAGACTCTTTGAAACCCAAGTCATAAGCAAAGCCGTGGCTGATCTGCAATTATTTTGCCACATAATTCACTGTCACTTGTCTCCTGGACTGAACCATTTCAAATGCACACTCAATGTTGTCATCAGCCATGGACATGGACAGGCATTTTAATATAACCGGAGTATGGATAATTGTTTACTTACCCTCATATATTAATAGTCCTTTTTTGTTTGTATCCTTTTCTAAAAAGACAAGTTTCAAGTTCTGGTGATTTATTTAAAGTATGTCTTTTACTGAGGGTATAAATTACATTATCATCAGCAGCTTTTTCATCATCATTTACTGCTTGCTGTTTACAATACATCATTGTCTACAAAGGGTTTTATGTGTCTTAAGGAACCCTGGTGGCACAGTGCTTAAGTGCTAGGCTGCTAACCCAAAAGTTTGTCATTTGAACCCACCAACTGCTCCATAGGATAAATATGTGGCAGTCTACTTCTGTGAAGTGTGTCAGGGCTGAATTCTTTCACCATATTTGCACAATCTGTATGCTGAACAAATAATCCAAGAAGCTGAATTGCATGAAGAAGAACATGGTATCAGGACTGGAGGAAGGCTCATTAATAACCTGTGATATGTAGAGTATATAACCTTACTTACAGAATAGAGTTTTCAGTGACTAGC
>NW_006408688.1:922516-929593 GCF_000296735.1 Chrysochloris asiatica | reverse complement strand
AGTCAGTTCCGACTCGATGGCACATGACAACAACTTACAGAAAGCCAACCTCTCAAAATACATATTGATGAAGATCGAAGACCACAGCCTTTAGTGTGGGTAAATGTACACAATGTAAAGAAAATAAAAATTCTCACCACTGGACCAATAATTAACATCCATATAAATGGAGAAAAGATTGAAATTGTCAATGACTTAATTTTGCTTGAATCAACCATCAACACTCATGGAAGCGGCAAAAAATCAAATGATGTATTGGGAAAATCTGCACAAGACATCTTTAAAGTGTTGAAGAGCAAAGATGTCAGTGTGAGAACTATAGTGCACCTGATGCAAGCCATTGTATTTTTAATAACCTCATATGCATGTGAAAGTTGGACAGTGAATAAGGAAGACTATAGAAGAATTGATGCATTTAGGTTATGGTGTTGGAAGAAAATATTGAAAGTACCATGGACTGCCAAAAGGACAAACAGGTCTGTGTTGGAAGAAGTACAGCCAGAGTGCTCCTTGAAAGCGAGGATGGCCAGACTTCATCTCTCATACTTCAGACATATTGTTAGGAGGGAACAGTCCTTGGAGAAGGATATCATGTTTGGTAAAGTGGAGGATCAGAGAAAAAGAGGGAGACCCCCAAAAGATGGATTGGCATCAACAGGCTCAAGTATAGCAGCAGGCAGTGTTTCGTTCTGTTGTGCATAGGGTCACTATGAGTCAGTAACAAATTGATGGCTCCTAACATAAACAACAACTGCCATAAACATTTATAGCCTGGAAACTCTATGGGTCAATCCTACTCTGTCCTATAGGATTACTATGATTCAGAATCAACAAGATGGCAGCATATTTAGATTTTTGGGTGGTTTACATTTGTCATCTACTCAATCCTGCTTATAGACTTGTAAACGCTTGGTATAAACAAACTGGAAAAGGGCATGTACTTAGTATGGAGGGGCTCTAAAAGTAGAACTTATATTCTGTAATTCGTAGTCCAATATAGTATACCGCATATAGATATTGACCCATGTTTTTTCTCTGCTAGCAATAACTTCACATTCTGAAGGTCAACTTAGGAAGTAAACATCTATTACTGTATTTTCCTTGAATTATTTAAAATGCACTACATAAGTGCTACAAATATAAAATACCCAACTGAAGAGGTCTATTTACATTCTATTTACATTATCATTTACATTCTATTTACATCATCAACTCTCACCTCTGGAATAGTTGCCAAGCAAAAGAACAATCATCACTGCCATCCTTAGTTAGAAAATAACAGAATTTTTGCCTGAGGAGAGATGATGAAATAAAGCCTTAAATTGGCAATAAAAGCCTTCAGTAGCAAAGCTTGGCATCAATCTAATAAATAAGTATAGCCAAGAAAGAGAAAAAAGCTTTTCTTTCCAACTTTGTGTGAAAACATAAGCAGGCACAGTGTCACTTGTACAAAAAGTCATATGAAACATATTTTGGAGTTCCAATTAGTAGAAAATTCTGCAGATCTGAAATTTCTGCAAATTATTCTTTTTTCTGCATTTGTTTGAGGATTTAGTTGATTTCATGGATGTATTTCCACATATCTCAGGTTCTTACCTAAAAGGATTATTAGTGTTTTGCTTAACCACAGTCAAGTGCATGCAGCAGGATAGTATATTTATCTGCTCTACTACATTTAAAAGTTGGCATTGGGTTGGCAAAAACTAATAATAATAACTGTAATCCCAGTGTAACTTTCAGGAATACATATTAATAACAGCATGTTAAAAACAATCAGGGAGGCAACAGTGCAATGAAACCAGCCAAAGACCACAAGCAGGAGCTCTCTGGCTTCAGCACTTTAGGAATAATGCAGATAAATCACAGAGAAGGCAAAGGGGAATTGAATGCTTTTCAGTCCTGGCTCTGAGGAAAAGACATATGAGACACACTCGGGGAAAGGAAATTTATACAGTCTAGAGAATGAGCTTCAAGAGGGAACCTGATCACAACCTATAAATACTACCAAGGTAACACCATAAATAATTAAGGAGAGGGACTCTTTGTCATCTCTGAAGAAGGTCTAAAAATGAAGTTTTAGATTTACTTGTCTCTTCCTTTCTTCTGTTAAGTGTTGGCTGTACCTGCCCAGGATATATTGGGGCAGAACACCAAACATGTGGCTGTGGCTACTCTGCCCTGCATAAGGAGAATGACTATCCACTTTGCTTCCAGCCATGCAGTTCAGACAACTGCAAGAACAGAAAAGTAAGACCTCTGTCAGACAACTGTAAGAACGGCTGAGATACACCTCAACCACTGAAGGAAGTCAGAGCATACACAGTCTCCAAACTCAAGCAAAGGAAAATAGTTTGGTGGCTCCTTCAAAACTTAAGCATAACTGTCTAAGGCAGCAATTCTACTCCCGTATAGGTCCAAAACAACTAAAAGCAATTCTACTAATTGGAAGTCCAAAAAGCAAGAATCAAGCAGGCACTTGTACACGGATGTTCACTGTAGCATTAATTCATAATAGCCAAAAGACGAAACAACTCAAATGTCCATGAACAGATGAAAAGAGAAACAAACTAGAAGTGTGTTCCCTAGGGTTTCAATGGCTGTAATCTTACTGTACTTTCACTCATAGAGATGCTAGGTGATTTCAAACAGTCAACCTTCTGGTTAGTAGCAAAGTGCAACCTGAGCCGCCTGGTGACCTATCAGTATACGTAAATGGAGAATTACTAAAGCTTAAAGAGAAAAGAAGTTCTGGTATATGCTATGAAGTGGATGAACCTTGAAAATATTATGCTAAGAGAAATAAACCATATAAAAAAGGTCAGATATTATATGATTCCACTTACATGAAATATCTGAATCATGCAAATGTAAAGATTAGAAATTATATGAGTGTTTCTCAGGGGTTAGGAGGAGGGAGAGAAGGGAAGTTATGGTGTAATGTGCACTGAGTTTGGGTGATAAAAAGTTTGCACAATATTGCTGAAAGAGCACACAAAACATGCTAAGGAGAAAAAAGCAAAAAACTAGGTATTTTAAATGTATAGATTTTTGTTGTATCTATTTGCTCCAACAAGTGTTTACTATGTACTAACAGTACATCTGAACATGCAAAGTACATACAAATCATCTGGGGGTTTCTATAAAATTCAAACTCCTATTGATTAGGTCTGGAGAGCTTAGAATTAGAAATTTAGAAACAAAGAATTTCCCGTAGTTGGAAAATACGGCCATGGCAATAGAAAAGACTCTTGAGAATTTTGCAATTCATTAGAATTGCCTTTTTTCAACAATATAAAAAGCAAATATACCTAGGAAGAGAGAGAAGTAGAGCTTAATATCATCAATCAAAACTAGGCCAGGGACTGACTGTGAAACATAGCATCCATCACACTGAAACTAAAGAAAATTAAAAGAAGTCCATGAGAGCAGAAATATGACCTTGATCTAGCCCACCTGAATTTTGAGACCATCTCAAGAATGGACTTGATGGCTTAGACACTAATGACCAAAAACCTGAAAAACTGTGGGATGACATCAAGAACATCATACTAGAAGAAAAGAAAAAAATGTCATTGAAAAGATAAGAAAGAAAGAAAAGAATAAAATGGATGTCAGAAGAGACTCTGAAACTGGCTCTCCAGTGTAGTGATGCTAAAGCAACTGGAAAAAAAAAAAAGTGTAAAATTTCAAAGATCAACTCATAAGGCAAAGTCAAAGTAATGAAATGTGTAAACACCTGGATTTAGAGAACAAAAGGCAATAACATGCTCAACATTTCTCAAGCTGAAATAATTGAAGAAAAACTTCAAGGCTCAATTTAAAATATTGAAGGATTCCATAGAAAAAATATTGAAAGATACAGAAAGCATCAAAAGGAAGATAGAAGGTATACACAGAGTCACTGTATCAAAAAGAACAGGTCAATGTTCAACCAATTCAAGAGGTAGCATATGGCCAGGAACCAATGGTACTGAAGGAAGAAGTCCAAGCTGCATAACTGAATGTCTGGGCAAAAAAGAAAGTTCCTGGAATTGATGGAACACAAAGTGAAATCTTTCAACAAACTGCTGCAGCACAAAAGGTGCTCACTCATCTATGCCAAGAAATTTGGAAATCAACTAGCAGATCAGCTGACTGGAACAAATCCATATTTATGCACATTCCAGAGAGAAAGAGAGATGATCCAATGGAATGTAGAAATAATTGAATAATTTTATTAATATCACATGCAAGTGAAAACTTAAGATAATTGAAAAATGGCTCCAACAGTACATTGACAGGGAACACCCAGAAACTCCAGATGAATTCAAAAGAGGACATAGAACTAGGAATAACATTGCTGACGTCAGATGGCACTAGCTGAAAGCAGAGGATACCAGAAAGATATTTATTTGTGTTTTATTGACTATGCAAAATCTTAAGACTGTGTGGATCATAACAACAAACTATAGATAACATTGCGAAGAATAGGTAATCCAGAACACTTGATTGTACTCATGAGAAACCTGTACATAGACTAAGAAGCAGTCATTGAAACAGAACAGACTTAATGGTTTCAAATCAAGATACATATAAATCAGGGTTGTATTCTTTCACCAACCTTATTCAATCTGTATGTTTAGCAAATCATACCAGAAGGTGGATTATATGAGGAAGAGTGTGATATGCAAATGATAAAATCTTGTTTGTTCAAAGTGTTGTAGTTGTTTTTGTTGGTGTTAGATATCATCGAGTCTGTACCAACTCATAGTGACCTTATGAACAACAGAATGAAAACACTGCCCAGTCCCGTGCCAACTTCACAATCATTGCTACGTTTGAGTCCATTGCTGTTGCCATTGTGCCAATCCATCTTGATAGGGGTCTTCCTCTTTTTCTCCCACTCTCTGTGTAACCAAATGTGATCACCTTATCCAGTGATTGGTTCCTCCTAATAACATATTTGAAGTATTGAGAAATGAAGTCTGGCCATCCTGGCTTCAAAGGCGCACTCTGTCTACACTTCTTCCAACACAGATTGTTCTTCTGGCAGTACATAGTATTTTAAAAGTTATCTTCCAACACCATAAATCAAATGCATCAACTCTTCTATGGTTTTATTCACCATCCAAGTTTCAGACGCATATGAGACTACTGAAAATGCCATGGCTTGGGTTAGGTGCACCTTACCAAACTTATCAAATGACATCTTTGCTCTTCAGATTTGTATAATGCAATATGTCACTTGACTTCTTGACTGATGTTTCCATGAATGTTGATAGTTAATCCAAGCAAAATGATGTATTTGGCAACATCAATCACTTATCTATTTATATGAACGTGGTTTATTGGTCTAGTGGTGAGGATTCTTGTTGTCTTTACATTGAGGTGCAAACCATACCTGAAGCTGTGCTGTTTGAAATTCATCAGTAAGAATTTTAAGTCCTCTTTGCTTTCAGCAAGCAAGGTTTGCTTTACATCACAGGCTGTTGAATAATCTTCCGACAATCCTGAAGTCACACTTTACTTCATAGAACTCAGCTTCTCAAATCTGCTCAGTATACAGATTGAATAAGTATGGTGAAAGAATACAACTCTGTCTCACACCTTTCCTAATTTTAAAGAATTCAGTGTTCCCTTGTTCTGGCCGAATAACTGTCTCTTGGTCTATGTACAGGCTCCTCATGAGTACAATTAAGTGCACAGAATACTCATTCTCTGCTATGTTGTCTATAGTTTGTGATGATCCACCAAATTGAAAGCCTTTGCATAGTCAATAAGGTACAGGTAAATATCTTGCTGATATTCCCTGCTTTCAGTCAAGATTCATCTGACTTCTACCATGTCCTCATGTGAATAATGTGGCTGGAAACTCTGGAATTTCTCTGTCAGTGTATGACTGAAGCCACTATTGTATTACTTTTAGCAAAAGTTTACTTGACACAACATCAATGATACTGTCCAGTGATTTCCGCATTCCCTTGGATTACCTCGCTTTGGAATGGGCACAAATATGGATCTTTTCCAGGCAGCTGGCCAGGTAGTTGCCTTCCAAATTTCTTGGTATAGATGAGTGTGTGCCTTCTGTGCTGCCTCAGTTTATTGGAAGATTTCAATTTGTATTCCATCAAATCCCAGTGCCTTCTTTGCCAATGCCTTCAGTGTACCTTGGATTTCTGTCCTCAGTATCATTGGCTCTTGATCATATCCTACTTCTTGAAATGGTTGAATATTGATTTTTTTTGGGGGGTGGGGGTACAGTGACTCTGTGTATTTCTTCTATCTTCTTTTGATGCTTTCTGCATCATTCAACATTTTGCCCATTAAATCCTTCAATATTGCAAGTCAAGGCTTGATTTTTTTTTCCCTTCAGTTCCTCAGCCTGACAAATGCTGACTGTGTGCTTTCCTTTTGATTTTCAAACTCAGTGTTTGACTTTAGTTTCTTGAGCTGCTTTTTGAAATTTCCTATTCATCTCTTTTGGAGTCTGGTGCTGTGGGTTAATGTACTGGACTGCAAGGTCAGCATTTGAAGCTCACCAGCTGCTCTTTGGATACCATAGAAAGGGTCGCTATGAGTTGGAACCAACCAAATGGCACTTAATAACAATTCAGCTTTTTGTCTCCCATTTCTTACATTTGCTTTAGCATTTCTATGAAGGAGATCAATGTTTAGAGACTCTTCTTACATCCATTTTGGTTTTTTCCTTATTCTTGTCTTCCTAATGACTTTTTGCTTTCTTCCTGTATGATCTTCTTGATGTCATCACACAACTCTTCTGATCTTTGCTCTTTAGTGTCTAATGCATCAAATGTGTTCTTGAGATGATCTCTAAATTCAAGTGGTATATGTTCAAAGTAGTATTTTGCCTTTTGTTTTCATTTTTGTCAACTTCAGCCTAAAACTTGCATATGAGCAATAGATGGTCTGTTGCACAGTTTGCTCCTAGCCTTATCATGGCTGATGATATGGAGCTTTTCCACTGTCTCTTTCCACAGATTTAGTCAATTTGATTTCTGAGCATTCCATCTAGTGAGCTCCATATGTGTAGTCATCTTTTATGTTGTTTTTAAATGAAGGTATTTGCAATGACAAAGT
>NW_006408688.1:900666-922042 GCF_000296735.1 Chrysochloris asiatica | reverse complement strand
TTATCCTATCACCGTGTTGTATTTCAAAACATATCTTGAAATGTTCTTTTTAATAATGAATGTGAAGCCAGCCATTCCTCCTGAGTTTGTCATTCCTATTGTAGTCAACCCTGTGATTGTCAGATTCAAAATGGCCAAAACCTATTCATTACAACTCACTAATATTCAGGATATGGATGTTTATGCACTTCATTTCGTTTTTGACAATTTCCCATTTTACTAGATTCCTACTTCATACATTCCATGTTCTGATTATTAATGCATGTTTACAGCTATTTGTCTTCATTTTTAGTTGTGCCCCATCAGCAAATGAAGGTCCTAAATGCTTTACTCCATTCGCATCATCATAGTCAACTTTACTTTGAGGAGGCAGTTCTTCTTCAGTCATATTTTGAGTGCCTTCCAACATGACATGCTCATCTTCTGGCACTATATCTCACATTATTCTGGTGCTCTTCATCATGTTTCCATATTCAGTATTCTGGTGTTATCTAATATGTTCCCTGTTATTCATAAAGTTTTCAGTAACTAAATATTCAGAAGTAGCCTATCTCTCCTTATTCCTAGTCTGTCTTTGTCTGGAAGCTCAGCTGAAACCTGCTCACTGTGCATGACCCTACTGGTATTTAAAATACTGGTGACATAGGCCTCAGTAAGGATGGCACCTCAATGTCAAGAAAACAAAAATCCTCAGAACTGGAACAAAAAAGAACATCATGATAAATGACAACACTGAAGATATCAAAGACTTATTTTGTTTGGTTCTCCAATCAACACTCATGGGAGCAGCAGTCAAGAAATTAAAGGGCATATTGCATGAGGGAAATCTGCTACACAAGGCCACTTTAAAATGTTCGAGAGCAAAATATATCAGTTTGAGGATGTACACCTAACTCAAGTCATGATATTTTCAACAGCCTCATATGCATGTGGACGTTTGACAATGAATAATAAGGAAGACCATAGAAGAACTGATGCATTTGAGTTATGATACTGGAGAAGAATATTGAAAGTACCATGGACTGTCAGTACTGGTGTGATGCTGTAGGGTAAAGTACTGGACCACAAGGTGGAGTACTTCAAATTCACCAGCTGATCCTTGTAAACCCTATACAAGGTCACTGTGAGTCGGAACCATCGCGACAGCAACAACATGGACTGTCAGAAAACAAACCTATCTGTGTTGAAAGAAGTACAGCCAGAATGCTTCTTAAAAACTAGGATGACAAAACTTTGTCTCTCAAATATCAGACATAATATCAGGAGGGACCAGTTCCTGGAGAAGAAATTGTTTTGTATAGTATATGGTCAGCCAAAAAGAGGAAAAACCCCAACGAGATGGATTGTCACAGTGCCAGCAGCAATGGACTCAAAGTTAACAATCATTGTGAGGCTGACACAGGACTGGGCAGTGTTTCATACTGTTGCTATGAGTTGGAACCAACTTGACAGCACATAACAATAAAAATACATGTAGATTTGACCAGATTTGACCAGATAGAATACACAAGAATATATAAGAATCGATTAGACTATTTCTGTGTAGAGAAACCATGGAAAGCTCAACATCATAAGTCAGAACAAGATCAGGGTCTGACTTGTTCTTATACAAGTTTATTTTGAAGCTGAAGAATATTAAAGCAAATCTGCAAGTTCTGAATTTAGAGAGCAACCATTTCACCAATAGATGTGAGACACTGAACAGTAATGACTGAATACCAGATGAACTGTGGGGTGACCTCACGGATACTATACGTGAAGAAAGTATAAAAGACCATTAAAAAGACAAGAAAGAAAGAAAATAACAATAGATCTTAGTAGAGACTCTGAAAGTTGCTCTTAAATGTAGGGACGCTAAAGCTAATGGAAGAAATGATGAAGGAAAAGAGTTAAACAGAAGATTTCAAGGGGTGGCCAAGAAGACTAAGTAAAATATTATAATGAAATGTGCAAAAACCTGCAATTAGATAATTAAAAAGAAAAAAAAATACACTTTACATTCTCGAGATGAATAGAACTGAAGAAAACATTCAAGACTTGAGTTGAAATACTGAAGGATTTTTTGGCCAAATTATTGAATGATGTCAGAAACATCAAGGGAAAATGGAAGCAAAACACAGAGTCATTGTACCAAAAAGAACAGGTCAATATCAAACCATTGCAGGATACCAAAATAAGATCAAGAAATAATGGTACTGAAGGGTGAACTCCATGCATGCTTCACTGAAAGCATTGGCGATAAACCAACTGAGATGTTTCAACAAATGGATGCAATGCAGGAAGGGCTCACTTGTCTATACAAAGAAATGTGGAAGATAAATAGCTGTCTACAAAAACTTTAGATTTACATTTGTGTTATAACCCTAGTGTTGCCACTTACCAGCTGTATAAACAGGCTTTAACAAACAACATAAACCTTTCTGAAGCGCAGTTTCTGCGTCTATAAAGTTGAGATAATACTAGTACCTAACTTTTAAGGCTATTTTGAGGTTGACAAGTGCAAAGCCCTGCACTACAGCATTGTACCTGGTATACGACATTCAAAATAAGACTCATAGCAACCCTATATAGGGTTTCTGAGGAGCAACTGGTGGGGGGGGGTTTGAACTGCCGACCTTGTTGTTCACAGTCTTGTGCTTATCCTACAGCACCACACCAGGATTCCTCCATAAAAATTGTTACTGCTGTTGATATTAAAGTGTCATCGTTTCAATTGTGATTCATAGCAACTCTGTATAGGGTTTCCAAGGAGTAGCTGGTGAATTTGGACTGCAAACCTTGCCGTTCAAACTGACCTTGTGGTTCAGTGCATTATCCCACAGTGCCGCACCAGGGCTCCAGTAAAGACTGTTGTTGTTATCTGCTGTGGAGTCGGATCCAACTCATAGTAACCCTATACAGGGTTTCCAAGGCTGTAAATCTTTATGGGAGCAGAAAACCTCATCTTTCTCCCACGGAACAGCTGGTAGTTTCGAACTGCTGACTGTTAGATTAGCAGCCCGATTAAAAACCACTACACTACAAACAGTAAAACTCTACAGGGCAGTTCTACTGTGTCACGTAAAACTACTAGGAGTCAAAACTGAGACAACTGCATATAAGAACACATTATATGTAGCTAGCACAGCCTGAAGAAACAAGTTTCCCATGGAAGACAACACTTGAGCCATATATGAAAAAGATACTGTTAAGTGTCAGTTATGACTCATTGTGACCCTAAATAAGGTTTCTAAGGAGTTGGTGGTGGGGTTGAACCACGAACCTTGTGGTTAGCAGTCCACTGCTTGTCCTACACCACACTAGCACTCTGAAAAAAATATGTGTGCTAGTAAGTATCAGGAAAGAACAACCAGGAAATTATCATGGTATTTTCATTCATGGATGATAAATATGAATAATGTGAGGATTAAGAGATTCAATAAACTTTGGATCTTGATTGGTCTATGATTTTATACTGATTTAGCTGAAGACAGTATGGAATAGACTAACACAAGCTTACAGTCAGGTAACCTCTCTGAACAAATGTTTCCCAGGGGCAAAATGGGTATGATAAATCCTGTCCCTGGGGTTATAGAAGGGATAACAAATGCAAGCTCTTAATATTTGTTATGCTCTTTGCCTTTTGACTAGCATCAAAAATAAATGGCTTCTCCAACCTCACCATAAATACTCTCTCTCCAGCCCCTATCCTACACAGCTACTTCCATATCTGATTACTCTAAATGTGCTTATGTAGAAGGAAAGTAACATGGGAATAACAAATCTTACGGCTTCTGGGGAAAACACTGTATTGAATGGTATTGTCCCATTTGCTAAATACTTTTAAAATATTCATTCATAAGCATATTCCTTTACATACATTGACACATAGCATATTCCTTTACATACATTGACACATAGCAATCATGTGTCTCTCTCCCTTTTATAATGTATAGATAAACATGTTGTGAAGTGCCATGGAGTAGATTTGACCCAAAGCAACCCTGTATAGGGTTTCCAAGGAGCAGCTGGTGAGCTTGAACCACCACCCTTTCAGTTCAAACACCTTTGCAGTCTGATGCATTAGCCCACAGCACCACACCAGGACTCTATATACTAACATGCATGCGTACCTATCGTGGAATTTTCAAGGAAGCACTGACTTAAAATACTCTGCCCCACTCATCAAACAATTGTTTCTAATTTTTGGTTTAAAAAATATGGTCACCAACTACATAAAACAGAACATTCTGAATTGATGTCAAAGGCTCTCAAGTGTTTTTCCTAAATCTGTTATTCAACAATCTCAATTGGACAGATGTTTATCCACAAGTGTGTACATATTAGGCACTATCAGGAAAACATACAAAATTATTATATCTCCCCTGTACTCAGTTGATTACAATCTAATGGGAGGTTGTGTAAGTGCAGGGAAGTGGTTGGCAGACTGTTTAAAGTTCTGAATGATACAGCGAAACCAAATGTAGTCTGATATTTGATTCCAAGTCTCTTATTTTGGTTCCTATCTTTCTTATTTCTTTATCTAACAAAGAAAGGGCTGAACAAGGTAAAAGGTATAGGGGAACACGGTACTATCTTTTTTGGGGGAGGGGTCTGATTTGATTTGGCTTTCTTTTAAATAACACTTTACTGAGATTTGGTAAAAATTGACACTAGTTAGGTTCTTATTTGACAACTTTCATAAAAATGGTTCAGTGACATTGGTTACATTTATTACAACGTTTCAACATTTTCTTTGTTTCCTTCTCAGTAGTCTAGTTTCTCTGTTCCCTTATTTTTTCATCTTAGCTTTTGAATAATTATTGACTTTTCCATCTCATATTGATAATTTTTAACTAGGGCACCCATATTATAGATAATGCCAAGGTAATCTCAGACGATAGGCTTGGTTATAGGTTTTGTGTCTCAAGACAATAGTCTCAGGGAATTTTCTGTTCTTCGGTGTTTAAAATTTTTCTAACTAACATTTTTTAAGTTATTTGATTTCTAATCAATATTCTTTTCCCATTCTATCTGGGGAAAACAGTTGTGACCCCAGAATGGTTGATGATGGTAGCCAGGTGGTCACTACCTAGTTTTTCTGGGTTTAAGGTAGATTACATTGTGGTTCATGTAGACTTGATTCTTTGCTGAGGTTTTGAATAACTTATTACTGTTTTGCTCCTTGGCTGTCAGAGACCTGTAATTGTGTACTTAGATGGCGCCTTGCAAGCATTTAAGACCTCAGATCTTACTCACTTCACTAGGACACAAATCATGATTTTCATGAACAGCTATATGTCAACAACTGAGTAGTCTCATTAGACTATCATCTTAAAAGTTTACACACAGAAAACCAATCTTGGAAATGTTTGCCTATGAAGGTGGGTCCATGTTTGTGTCTTCACTGAAAATATGTACCTGAACCCATATGTTTGTATTTACGCATATTTGTATTTACATGTACATAGCATAGTGGTTACGAATCGGGCTGCAAACCGCAAGGTTAGCAGTTTGAAACTACCAGCTGTTCCGCAGAAGAAAGATGAGGCTTTCTGTTCCCATAAAGATTTACAGCCTCAGAAACCCAGTACAGGGTCACTATGAGTCGGAACCGACCCCATGGTACATAACCACCACCAACACCATAGCATACAGATGCTAAAGGAAATGGAAAAAATGAGAAGATGCAAGAGCTGAACAGAAAATTTCAAAGGTCAGCTCGAGAAGACAAAGCCAAATATTACAATGAAATGTGCAGAGATCTGGAGTCAGAAAGCCAAAAGTGAAGAATACGGTCAGCATTTCTCAAGCTGGGGGAAAAGAAGAAAAAATTAAAGTCTCAACTTTCAGTATTAAAAGAATCTCTGGGCAAATTATTGAATGATGCAGAAAGCATCAAAAGAAGATGGAAGGAATACACAGAGTCAATATACCCAAAGGAAATGGTTGATGTTCAACCATTTCAAGAGGTAGCATATGATCAAGAGCCAGTGATACTGAAGAAAGAAGTCAAAGGTGTATTGAAGGAATTGGCAAAGAACAAGGTACCAGGAAGTGATGGAATAAAAATTGAAATCTTTCCAGAAAGTGAGGCAGCAATGGAGGCATGCACTCATCTATGCCAAGAAATTTGGAAAACAACTATCTGGCCAACTGATTGGAAAAGATCCGTATTGTGCCCATTCCAAAGAGAGGTGACCCAATGGAATGCGGAAATAATGAGACAATATCTTTGATATCCCATGCGAGTAAAGTTTTACTAAAGGTAATACAGAAATGGCTGCAACCATACATTTACAGAGAACTTCCAGAGGTTCAAGCCACATTAAGAAGAGGACGTGGAATGAGGGATATATCATTGCTGATGTCTAATGGATCTTGGCAGAGAATATCAGAAAGATCTTTACCTGTGCTTTATTGACTATGCAGGGCTTTTGATTGTGTGGATCATGACAAGCTATGGACAACATTGTGGACTATGAGTATTCCAGAACACTTAATTGTGCTCATGAGGAATCTGTACCTGGACCAAGAGGCAGTTCTTCAAACACAACATGGGTACACTGAATGGTTTAAAATTAAGAAAGGTATGTGAAAGGGTGAAAGGGTTGTATTCTTTCACCATACTTATTCAACCTGTATACTGAGCAAATAATCTAAGAAGCTGGGTTATATGAAGAAACACATGGTATCAGGATTGGTGGAAGATACATTAACAACTTGCAATATACAGAGGATACAACCTTGCTTACTGAAAGTCAAGAGGACTTAAAATACTGATGATCAAAAAGCACAGCCTTCAGTATGAATTGTATCTCAATGTAAAGAAAACAAAAATCCTTACCACTGGACCAACGTTCTTATCAATGGAGAAAAGATTGAAGCTGTCAAGGACTTCATTCTTCTTGGATCAACCAACACTCATGGAAACAGCAGTCAAAAATCAAACGACGTATTGCATTAGGCAAATCTGCTGCACAAGACCTTCTTAAAGTGTTGAAGAGCAAAGATGTCAGCTTGAGGACTACGGTGCGCCTGACCCAAGTCATGGTATTTTATATAACCTCATATGCACACGAAAGCTGGACAGTGAATAAGGAAGACCATAGAAGCATTGATGCATTTGAGTTATGGTGCTGGAGAATACTGAAAGTGCCATGGGATGCCAAAAGAACCAATAATAGATCTGTGTTAGAAAGACAGAAAGAGTCCTGTATTTTTCCCCAGGAAAGTCAGGCCCTATTGCTTAGAGTCCTGTATTTTTCCCCAGGAAAGTCAGACCCTATTGCTTACATCAGAGTCTGGAACCAGCTTTTCTCTGTCTTGTGTATGCATATTCCAGAGAGTAAACAACCAATTGAGTCAGCACTAAAATAATATAAGAATTTATGCCTCCAGTCATTCTCAAGAGGACCAAACTGAAGAGGGAGAGGGAATAAAAGTCAAAGTTAGCTTGAGGCAGATTTCTGTAAGGAGGAAGTCAGAGATGCCTCCAACCTTATATACTTATTCGGACTGTTCCACAGCACTCTTCATTTCTTTGGATTTGAATAAGGGGCTTATTAGGGAAGTTATTGGGGTGCAATTCAGGGTCAGAATACAGTCCTGAGGGTCAGGGGTACCTCCCATCAGCCATGTCCACCAACATGCCTCTCTTGTCTTCAGTGTCTTGGCCTCTGCCCTGTCAATAAATGGCCAAAGGGTCCTTGATTCTTCAAGCTAGTCTGTCTGAAAGCATTCCGTTTTATTACTTGTTTCATGGGCTGGGCCTTGTCTCATGCTCTTGTTGCTGCTGCCTTCTCCACAGAGGGACGTAGGGATCTAAAGGATATGCTCTACTCTTCATTTTATATCTTGTAGAATGGCAAAAATAACTAATACCCATGTTAGAATGCTGTATACTGTATTTTCCTGGTGTGACACTCTAGGATAAGTATTGCAGTGTTAACTGCAAAGTTGGCAGTTCAAACCCACCAGCTGCTCCTTGCAAACCATGGACAGGGTCACTGTGAGTCAGAATCAATCCAATGGCACTTAACAACAACCCAGACATTGATAGGAATTGTAAAGACTATGACTAGAAGAGCCACATCAACTGTACCACAAAGTCTCAACAAATTTTAAAAGATTGATTATAATGGTATGAAGCTGGTCATCAACAGCAGGGAAAAGAAGGAAAACAAACAAAAATAATGGATGCTAAGTAATACACTAGTAAAAATTTACAGGAGTCCTGGTGTAACACTGTGGGCTAAAGCACTGAACCATAAAGACGGCTTTAACCACAAGGTTAGCCATTGAAACTCATCAGTCATTCCTTAGAAACCCTATACAGGGTCGCTATGAGTTGGTACTCAGTTGATGGCACTTAACAACAGCCAATCTAAGGGTCACCAGTCCCTGGAGAAGGAAATCATGTTTGGTAAAGGCATAGCTGCAATTGACAGGATGGTGCAGGACCGGAGTGTGTTTTGTTCTATTGTATATAAGGCTACTAGGGGTAGGCACTGACTCAGTGGCACCTAACAACAACAACTATAGAAAAAAAAAAGGTGAAATAAAAAATTCCTAGAATCAAATAAAAATGAAGACATGTATCAAAACATTTGAGACACAAAAAAATCAGCATTTAGAGATAAATAAATAACAATAAATGCCTACATTAATAAAAGACAGTCTCTGAAATCATTAACTTAAACTTGAGCACATAGGAAAGGAAGAGCAAAAAAGGCAAAAGCTATCAGAAAAAATGGAATAATAAAAATTAGGGCAGAAATAAATGAGAAAATAGAAAAGCCAGAAGTTGATTCTTTCAAAGGACCAGTAAAATAGAAAAACCAATGGCTATATTGACAGAAGAAAGGAACAAAAAAATAAAATAAAACAAACTATAAGAGTAACAACAACAAAAACAGAAGGGGCAAGAAAAAAGTAAACTGTGAAATCAAGAAATGAAGTCATGACATAAGCGCTGGGCTGCAATGTTGCTTTGAACCACAAGGTCAGTTATTCAAATCATCAGCTTCTCCTGGGAAACCTTAAACAGGCTTGTTATGAGTGGTAACCTGCAATATGCAGATGATACAACATTGCTTACTGAAAGGACTTAAAACATTTACTGATGAAGATCAAAGAGCATAGCCTTAGGTAGAGATTACATCTCAATGTCAAGAAAACAAAAATCCTCACCACTGGACCAATAAACAATATTCTTATCAATTGAGAAAAGATTGAAGTTGTCAAGGACTTCATTTTTCTTGCATCAATTATCAATACTCATGGAAGCAGCAGTCAAGAAATCAAATGCCGTATTGCATTAGGCAAGTCTGATGCACAAAATCTTTTTAAAGTGTTTAAGAGCAGAGATGTCAGCTTGAGGACTCAGGCGTGCCTGACCCATGCCAGGGTATTTTCAATAATCTCTTTTGCATACAAAAGCTTGACAGTGAATAAGGAAGACCATAAAAAAATTGATGCATTTGAGTTATGGTGTTGGAGGAGAATATTGAAAGTGCCATGGGATGCCAAAAGAACTAATAGATCTGTGTTGGAAGAAGTGCAGCCAGAGTGCTCCTTGGAGGCCAGGATGGCCAAACTTCGTCTCTCATACTTCAGACATATTGTCAGGAGGGACCAGTCACTGGAGAAGGATATCATGTTTGGTAAGGTGGAGGGTCAGAGTAAAAGAGGAAGACCCCCAGTGAGATAGATTGGCCAAGTGTCAGCATCGATGGACTCAAGTGTGGCAAGAGTAGTGAGGTTGGCCCAGCATTGGGCAGTGTTTGGTTTTGCTATGTATAAGTTCGCTATGGGTCAGTACCGATTCGATAGCACCTAACAACAACATTAATCCAATTTATCCTTTCTCCTGCTCCTAGAGTCACCCTGACTCTCCAACACCTCAGCTGTAATCCAGAATTCTGAGATCTCAATCTGTGCTTGGTTTTATTCTACTGTTCAGTGGGTTCACTGCTGGAGGAGCAAATCAGAGCATCTACTGACTTGTATCTTGTTCTGCCTCTCATTTTGTACAAATTTTATACTGTTTATGTCTTAAATTATTTCAAATAATAGTTATAATTTTTTAAAACCTGATACATTGGGTAGTGCATTGGGTAGTGATTATACTGGTGTTTATTATTCATTAAGTTATTATATATTAAGTGGTTGTTAAGTGCCATCGAGTCGGTTCCGACCCATAGTGACCCTAAACAGGGTTTCCGAGGCTGTAAATTGGTGATGTATATTTCACACACACAAAAATTTTCATTAAGAAAAAAAAAAAGGCCTAAAATAAAGATGCCTAAATGCCAATACCATTTCAATAGCATATATGTGTGCCCACTAGATGATCTGAACTTCATGATGCAGCAAAATAATGATTCATCATAAAATATGTACAAAATGTGAATTAAGGAATATGGAGTTATAACGGGGTCTGCTCCCCAAAATTTAGTGCCAGAATATAAAATTTGCCCACAACAAATCATAAAGAATATGCTCTGTGATTGGCAAGCTCTAAAAAACAAGCAATCACAATAAAATAGAGTTTGAGTGGGAGTGGATTCACAAAAAGCATTGCACTTATCCCTGATCTATCATGAAGAATCAAGTTCAACCCTATTGCTACTCCTTAAATCATTTTTAGTAATGAAAAATTCTGGTAAGAAAGGAAAAATCTACAAATGAGCAGTGTTGACTACAGCAATTATGATGATGAATGATTTTCTGAACAATATATTACATAGAGGTTTTTGCTCTTTGTCAGCACTATAATATTATTATTTTATGCTATACCTTTTGAAATACAATTCTAGCTGCAGAAGTCACTGCCTCTGTTCTCTTTTTCCTTAAAAGAAATTAAAAGAAGAGAAAGCAATTAGAAAAGCCATTCAGAGGACTCTCAATAAACCTTAAATTATACCCATTCCAGATACAGAAAATCAAAGGTTGACTTTAATCCCCAAATAGATGGGCCATAAAACATTACTTCTTTCCATGCACTAACAATTAAATTTGAATTATTCAGTGTAATAAAGTTTTAAAAAAAAAAACCTTTTTCTAGAATAACAAGATTTCCAATATGAAACTATCCAAAATATTATGCAAATGTCCAAGCAGGAAGATAACACTTCACCTCATCCTCAAAGCCAAATTACTGACTCAAACAGGTGGCACTGAGATATTTTTGTCCCCATTTTCCATCATCAGAAGCATACTCAGGAAAAATAGTCAACAGGATCAAATGAGATTTACTAAGTACAAGTATGTTCCCTTTCTTCAAATCATCAAGATTTCTGAATTTCCACCTGTTTCATGTCCCATCAGCCTGTATCCATCTACTTTCAATGCACAGAGCAAAACATCTTTAATACTGCAGAGCTATTATTAAAATCTCATTACTGTCAAAAATTCCTTACTCTCCAAATTACCTTGTTTTCTACTTATATCTACATTATCTTCAGTTCAATTACTATTCTTCTATTTCAAATTTTAGAATTTTTTCCTTTAGACTACCTTCAAATCTGCTAAAATTTTCTTTCCTTAGAGCTTCTATGCACCAACAAACCAAAACCAAAACTACACCATTTCATTGAGTTGACTATAGTGTATAGCACCCCTATAGGATAGAGTACAGCCACTCCATTGGGGTTCCAAGGCTGTAAATCTCATAGAAGCAAACTGCCACATCCTTCTCCCACAGAGTGGCTGGTGGGTTCATACCATCACTCTGTCAGTTAACAGTCAAATGCTTAAACAACGCACCATCAGGGTTCCTTAAAGCACCAATACATATTGGTATACTTAGGAAAATCTATATTTACTGATTTAATTTGTATTAATTTCTCCACCATATGAACAGTCTTTCAATCCTCCCTAGGCACCATCAAAGTGATTTGCTCAGAGTAAGGAGCTGAGGAAGAGATAAAAAGTTAATGATTGTGCTCTCCATTACTGGAGACATTCATTGAAGGACATATCATTAGTAAAGGATTTTGCTTTCTTCATATTTTCATATAATTTTATTTACTTTGTTCATTCTAGTAAATGTATTCATCCTCTCCTAATTTAGACTAATCTTCACAAAGAATGACAATTTCAGAGAATGAGAAGAGAGAACAAAGTGATTAAAAACAGAATTGTCTAGTGATGTTACAGGCAAGAACTGGACTGCTAAACAAAAGGTCTGTGGTTCAAACCCTACAGGCAAGAACTGGACTGCTAAACAAAAGGTCTGTGGTTCAAACCCAACAGTTGCTCTACAGGAGAAAGATGAGGCTTTCTGCTCCTGTAAAAATTTAGTCTTAGAAACCCTTTATGAGTTATGAGTTAGAATTAACTTGATGACAGTGGGTTGGTTATTTGGTTTATTCTCAAACATTAATGTCCATATGCTGCTACTGTTGTTGTTAGGTGCTACTGAGTTGGTACCGACTCATAGCAACCTTATGCATAGCAGAACGAAATACTGCCCGATCCTGGGCAATCTCACTACTGTTGCCACGTTTGAGTCCATCAATGCTGCCACTTGGTCAATCCATGTCATGGGGGTCTTCCTCTACTTCTCTGTCCATCAACTGGTCACTCCTGACAATACGTCCAAAGTATGAGAGACAAAGCTTGGCCATCTTGGCCTCCAAGGAGCACTCTGGCTGCACTTCTTCCAAAACAGATCTATTGGTTATTTTGGCAGCCCATGGCACTTTCAATATTCTCCTTCAACACCACAACTCAAAAGCATGAATTATTCTACGGTCTTACTTATTCACTGTCCAGCTTTTGAATGTTTCGGTCAGGCACACCTTCATCCTCAAGCTGACATCATTGTTCTTCAACACTTTAAAAAGGTCTTGTGCAGCAGATTTGCCTAATGCAATATGTCATTTGATTTCTTGACTGCTGCTTCCACGAGTGTTGATAGTTGATCCAAGAATGAAGTCCATTGATAAGAATGTTGTTTATTGGTCCAGTGGTGAGGATTTTTGTTTTCTTTACATTGAGATGCAATCCATACCGAAGGCTGTGCTCTTTGATCTTCATCAGTAGATGTTTTAAGTCCTCTTCACTTTGAGCAAGCAAGGTTGTATCATCTGCATATCACAAGTAGTTAATGAGTCTTCCTCCAATCCTGATGTCACATTTTTCTTCATATAACCCAGCTTCTTGGATTACTTGCTCAGCATACAGGTTGAATAAGTATGGTGAAAGAATACAACCTTGTCGCAGACCTTTCTTAATTTTAAAACATTCAGTGTTCCCACGTTCTGTTCAAACAACTCTTTCTTGATCCAGGTACAGATTCTTTATGAGCACAATTAAGTGTTCCAGAATACTCATACTTTGCAAAGTTTTCCATAGCCTGTCATGAGCCACACAATCCAAAGCCTTTGTGTAGTCAATAAAGCACGGTAAACTTTTTTTTTTTATATATTCTCTGCTTTCAGCCAAGATGCACCAGACATCAGCAATGATATCCCTCATTCCACGGCCTCTTCTGAATCCGGCTTGAACCTCTGGAAGTTCTCTGTCAATGTATGATTGTAGCTGTTTCTGTATTACCTTTAGCAAAATGTTACTTGCATGGGATATCAAAGAGAATGTCTGATGATTTCTGGGTCACCTCTCTTTGGAATGGGCACAAATATGGATCTCTTCCAATCAGTTGGCCAGATAGCTGCCTTCCAAATTTCTTGGCAGAGATGAGTGAGTGCCTCCTGTGCTGCCTCACTTTCTTGAAAGAGTTCAATTTTTATTCCATCAATTCCTGGTGCCTTGTTCTTTGCCAATTCCTTCAGTGCACCTTGGACTTCCTCCCTGAGTATCATTGGCTCTTGATCATATGCTACCTCTTGAAATGTTTGAACATTAACCATTTCCTTTTGGTACAGTGACTCTGTGTATTCCTTCCATCTTCTCTTGATGTTTTCTGCATCATTCAATAATTTGCCCAGAGTATCTTTCAATAACAACAATCAAAGTTTGAATTTTCAGTTCCACCAGCTTTTGGTTTTCTGATTCCAGATCTTTACACATTTTGTTGTAATATTTGGCTTATCTTCTCGAGCTGATCTTTGAAATTTTCTGTTCAACTCTTGTACCTCATCATTTCTTCCATTTGCTTTAGTACCTCTATGCTGGAGAGCAAGAAATGGACTGGGATTGGCCATTTTGAATCTGACAACCACATGGTTTACTATGCTTGAATGACAAATTGAAGAGGAATGGTGTTGCATTCATTGTTAAAAAGTACATATCCAGATAAGTCATGAGGTACAACGCTGTCTGTGATAGGATAATATCCATGTGCCTACAGGGAGGCCCAGTTAATACCACTAGTATTCAAATTTACGTACCAATCACTAAAGCCAGTGAGGATGAAATAGAAGAATTCTATAAACTTCTTCAGTCTGAAATCCATCCAACATGCAGTCAAGATGTATTGATCATTACTGGTGATTGGAATGCAAAGGTTGGGAGCAAAGAGGGAAAATCAGTAGTTGGAAAAGATAGCCTTGGTGATAGAAATGATGCTAGAGAATGCAGGATAGAATTCTGCAAAACCAATGATTTGTTCAATTCTAATACCTTCTTTAGACAGCATAAGAGATGACTATACACATGAACCTCACCAGATGGAATACATAGAAATCAAATTGAGTACATCTGTGGAAAGAGACGATGGAAAAGCTCCATATCATCAATGCCAGGCAATGACTGTGGAACAGACTCAAACTGAAGCTGAAGAAATTGAAAACAAGTCCACGAGAGTCAAAATATGACCTTGCATATATCCCACCTGAATTTAGAGATCATCTGAAGAACAGATTTGATACATTAAACACTAAAGACCGAAGACCAGAAGACTTGTAGGATGACATCAAGAACATCATACATGAAGAAAGCAAAAAGTCACTGAGACGACAAAAAACTGAAATGTCCATATAACTTAACTGGAAATCTGGTTTACATATTCTGAATCAGTAGGTCTAGGCTTTGACACTCTGAATTTCATATAAGCTCCTAGACAGTGTCAACACTACTGTAGTAATGACTAGCAAGAGGCTAGATTGTAAGGTCTCTGAGTGCTGTCTCTGTCTTTTATCCCACACTAGACCCAGTATCTGGCCTACTACCTAGTGAGTAGTAAGTGTTCAATAAATACCTTTGGAATTAAAAATTCAGTGTGTAAGTACCATAATTGGAGGAGAAGAAAAACATAGTGAAGGAGTGCATTTGTCTTGACTCAGCCTTCTCCTCTTGTTGTTACTGTTGTGTGCTGGCAAATTGATTCCAACTTAGGACACAGTAATACTGCTCTATAGGGTTTCCTAGGTTGGCGTACTGGTGTGGTGCTGTAAGATAATTGCAAGGTCAGCTTAAACCACAAGGTCGACAGTTCAAACTCACCATATGCTCTTTGAAATACAGGGTTGTTAAGTCCGAACAAACTTGATGGCATTTATTGATCTTTATGGGAACAGATAACCAGGTCTTTCATCCTGCACACTCCATGGTAGGCTCAAATCGTTGACCTTTCCTTTATGTTGTTGCAGTTAAGTACCACCGAGATGGTTCTGACTCATAGTGACCCTGTATAGGGTTTCTAAGGAGTGGCTGGTAGGTTTGACCTCCAACCTTGCAGTTAGCAGTCTAGTACTTATTCTACAGTGCCACACCAGTACTCCTTTCTCCCATATAAGGTTGATCAAATAATTTCTAAACCCAATTTCTCATCTGGACAACAAGGTGATCCACATCTGTTTCATGATCCCTATTTGTCCTTGCCCCCTCACCCATTCCTTCAGATGGGGCCAAGTTTCTCACTTACAAATGCATGTCCTTGTCCAGAAACCTCACACCTGCTGCTCTTCCCACTTAAGCAACTCTTTCAGCTCAAGTCCTACATCCTCCATAAAGTCCCGTCCTGTTTCCTCAGTCATACTTGATATTACAGTACCCTCCTACAAAGTCTGCACCTCGTCATTCTTTTGGGGAACTAGAAGTGGAGCAAAATTACAAGTGAACAATCCCATAGCAGAGAAAATCAGTTTGTTTAGAGGCAAAGTAGTAAAATGCCCTTCTGTCAGGGTAACAGTTCAACATCTTGTATTTGCACCACCTGTGCTGAGTAAATGAAGATTAATCATCACTGATAGTTACAAGGGCAGGTCAAAATTTTGTATTTTTGTTACATAAAAGACACCCAAAAGTACTACGATAAAGAAATCAAAGTTTCATATTTGGAGACTCAAACAAAGGTTCAAATCTTGGCTTCCTACCTATGGTATGTATGGCTTTAGTCAAGTTCTCTGGCTTCTGCTAGGTCAAAGCCTTCCATTAAAAGGGAGGAAATGATAACCCAAGACAGTATGGGAAAGCTTTCTGCTTCTGCAAATATTGATAGCCTTGGAAACCCTAAACATAGTCCCCATGACATGTAACTACCCCAGTGATACTTAATCCCACCACCAAAAACTGAGATCATATATATCAGCTGCCTAAGGTCAGTGGTTTATACACATCAGCTGTTCCTTGGAAAACCCTATAGAGAGTCACTATGAGTGGGAACTGAGTCGACGGCACTTCACAACAACAGAATACCTGATACATAGTAAGGAGGTCCTCAGTGTTTGCTCCAGTTACTATCACCACATAGAGTTTAATGCAGGCAGTTCTCAAAGCACCTCCTCAGAGAAGCAGAGGCAACATGACCTGGGAAATTGCTAGAAATGCAAATTCCCAGACTCCACCTCAGACACTCTGGAAGTGGTACCCAGGAACTTGTGTTAATTTAATGTTGATCTTGTTGTTGTTAAGTAATGTTGAATCAGTTGTGACTCATAGAGATCCTGTATAAGGGTTTTGAGGAGCAGCTGGTGGGGTTGAAGTACAGGTTTTGCAGTTAGCAGTGTCATAAAGTTCTAAGGATTGAAGACATGATATAAGTAAATCAACTGGTTTAGTGTCAGGCAAAGGAGACACTCACTAAAGAGTCTGTATTATTTTTAATAAGATTTTGGCTCTGAGAGTGCTTCCACTCTGCTTCCTAATACTAACATGTCCTGGCCCAATATCAAACTATCTAGTTGATTCAGTTACAAAGCTGCTTAATTGCAAACCTTTGAGGTGGCTCCAAACTGCTGCTCACAAAGGATTTAATTGCTTATCCAACTGCCTATCTAGATACACCCCTGGGTCTAATTACCAGTGGCTGAGTCCTGACTGCAGAAGCCTGACCAGCCCTCCAATCCTGGGTGAGAGCAATACCAGAGCCTGAAAGGCACTCCAGCTCCAGTCTCTGTATGTCTCCTATTACTCCTGGTGTGGCGCTGTAGGACCAACACTGGACTTCAAACCTAACAGCTGCTCCTCAGAAACCCCATACAGGGTCGCTATGGGCTGGAAGAGACACGATGGCACTTAACAACAACCCTATGAGTTGACTATGCATGATTCTGAATTGTTCTGCCTTTTAAGATGTACATTTTAGTGCTCAATTTTTTAAAAATTTATTTTGGTGAGTTGGGAAGAGTCACTTTGTTTCCTTAACAGCCAAACAGTAAAACTTTTCCATAAAAACTGTGTATTGCTCAAGGCCAGACCGTTAAGCAGCTGGGGCATTTTTGGGCACTGTCTGTTACTGATTTTATTTCCTTTTCACTGCACTTGCAAGCAAGTCATTTATCTTTAAGTTAGCAAGCAAGAAATGGGAAATAAAAGAAATATGTTTTATTTAAAGCAGTGTTTGGGGCTTGGTATGATGGGGGAAATGGACACGGCCTACACTGATTTCATTTTCATTACACTGCACTGACAGCGAAACCATTTATCTTTTTTGGAGTTCCACTTTCATCTCTCTGCTTCCCTTCTGTTTCTCCTGGTCCGTCCCTCTGCACCTCACTCCTGCCATACCAGTGTTCTTGAATTTTGATGAGAACAAACTGGTGGAAAGCAGGACAAGTGATTCCTTTGGGTACCAAGCCCCAAGCTATACTTTTCCTTTGTGATAAAGCAGATGGAATAAATAAGCCATCATTTCAAGGCATAAATTGAGATAGCCTGTTTGTCTCCCATTGAAATGAGACAAATAATAACCAAATGAAATTCTATTTCTACCAGTTATTTTTCTTTAAAATGGAGATGCAGGATTCCACCATGTATCAATGCAACCTTTGCTGTTATAATAAAACAAAATAGGAACAAGCTAGAAATAGCCTTAAAAAAGAAAGAAATCAATGTTCTTTGATAAACTCCATTTTCTTGGTTTTAAACATTACACAATACTCACTTCAAACACTAGGTGAGGAAAAGTATTGCATTACCAATCTAGAGGGTAAGGTGAGTTCAATGTATCATTACAGTAATTCTCTGATTTCCCACTAGCTGATTGAGATACACCTAATTCATATTTTTTAATTAAATGAGATTTTCATGAAGTCTAATTTCTTTAAATTTTCTGAATTAATTTTCACCTACTAAAATTATTACAGATTGGATTTACCTAAACTAGATGAACTCTACCCACAATTTAATAGTTATACTCTATTAAATATCCAAAAGTAAATAGGTGCCTTTAACCCTCCCATAATGCCCTCTGCTTGCTTTATCTGAGTGAACAATGTACGACAGTCAGTGAATTCCTGTCTCCTAATCAGTCAACTGATTAGTTGAAAATATTGAGAAATATGGACTAGAAGTTAGATTCTAGCAAAAAACGAGAATATGTTGAGCTCTCCATAAACATTTGTGGAATGGAATGAATGAGAACATTCTAAGACAACTTTGTAACTACCATTCATACTTTTATACAGACATATTTCAAAAACCATTAGAAAAATGGTACTAGATAAAAATGGGGACACCAGAAGTTATTATATAGATGCTTATGTCATTGAGCTGTTGGAACAAACTAGGTATTATAGAATAAGCGTACTTACTCAAATAGAATCATATCAATGAGAAAGAACCCTGGGAATTATAACGCCTGAAACCTAACAATAGCAAACAAAGTCAGCAGCAAAGAAACTTTTCCTCTTCAATCTTTAAAAGCAAATCTTGTCTTATTAAAACATTTCAATTAATTTATCTCACACCCAGACCAATAATGATACATGTGTAGTACATTTCCCTTTAATATGATGAGAATTTAATGAAACTTCTGAAATATCTACAGTAAAGATGATCTGTATACCTCTCAAAGCCCCCAGGTCATAAAAGCAAAAACGTTTTCTATTTTATCTGCCCACGATTATGATGAAATAAATCACTGATAATCCAAATCACTGATAAACCAAAAGCACATGTAAGAATATCTCTTTTACTACACTTTGGTCTTTGTTCAAAGTATTTAAGAAGAAAACCAATAGAAAATGTGAATGCCGTTTCTGAAAAGAATATTGATCAAACTTAAATTTGAACCATTAAATTGGAGTAAGGTGACCTACATCAAAAACGAAATTCTGAATTCGGCAATTATTTACAATGTTTCAGTAACACTCAGCTTCTGTTTTAATTACCCTTGAGTGCCAACCCTCAAAATTCATATACAACAAAAGAAAAGTACCCCTTACATACATCAAACTCTGACTGGACTTTTAGGGACTTGAGTTGGAACACGTTGGCTTTGGTTGATATAGTCCATAACCTGACACTGTTTAAACTAAATAGACCAGGTTTTTCTCTCTGATACCCCTGGGCAATTTACAGTGCATGTAAATAAGCAAAAACCATAGTGACTGTTGTTGATTAGGCAAAAGCCAAGCAAGGACAATTACCAAAACTGGGCTGCTTGCCCTGTACACACTCCTAGCAAAAAAAAAAAAACTGAAGAGGAAATGTGTGAGAAGCAAGAGGTAAAAAGAAATCTGAGCAGAAAAAAATCCCCAATCTTTTGAAAGTCAAAGCTATGACTTTTACATTTCTAATCCGATATATAATCAAATAGCTTAGGTGTTAATTTTATGTTACATCTTTTCTGTTAATATAATGTCATAAAAAAGAACAACTGCTAAGAGCTAGTTTCATCTGTATTTAAAGATTTCCAAAGGGGAAAAAAGTGTTCAAGTCTGTAAGGGGGGCGGGGAATCATCCTTAAAATGATATACAATATCTCTTAATTATGGTTCCTCCACTGGTAATGTCACTATAAATATATAAATTGAATTCTGAAAAGAAAAGAAATCCCTGTGATCACTTTGGTAATTCAATGTGTCCCACCTGGTGATCCATTAAATCATGATGATTCCCCAAATACAATTAATTTTTGAATATTATGAACCTAATATGTCTACTTTAACTAGGAGCAAGACTTAAAAGATTTTTGAAATAACAAATATTCATCACTACACTTATTCATTTGCCAAACCAGTACTTTTTCATCTGGGAAATCTCCTATATCGAGGTCCAATCATTGTCCAACCCTTAGGTTCTATCACTATGCTCATTTGCTCAATTTTAATGTTTTAAAGTTAATTGGGAAACAAGGTATGGCTCCTAACTCATACTCCATTCTAACTAATTAAAGATCCATTTCAAGGTCCCCAACGTCCATGCCCCTCCTCAGTAATCATTCTCAGCTCAAATAATGTTCTGAAATACCTTTAAGCCTTGGAAAAGAAAAAGGAATAAGATAATGTCCTCTGAAGGAGTCACAAATAAATGAAAAATGTGATAATAGACCTTATTTCTTTCGATAGCCTGAAAATGCATGTTTAAAGGGAGGAACAAAATTTTGAACTATAAAATTAAGCATCTTTAGAGCTTATAGGAATAGAGGAAGAGTAGGAGAGGGAAAGAGAGAAATTGTCTGAATATCGTATCAAGTAGAGGACTCCCAAGAATATTGTCTATCCTCGCCAAGGTGTTCTGCTGCTGCTACAGCATTGTGCCATCAAGTTGGTTCCGATTCATAGCGAACTGGAACGCTAACCAGAATGGAAATATTATGGCTTGAAGTCCTGCTAGACACTACACCACTTCCAAATCTCCCATTCCAGGACATTGACTAATAATTTTTCTATTTCTGGTTACAATTCTGGGTCACACAAATTTTGAAAATTGAGGTACGTTCCAGCTTTACTTAATCAGCTATGACTGAGCTAGTATGGATCACTTTGAGGCCAAATTACATTGAAAATGATAAATTATAATAAAAATATTTTAATATATTCTTTTTCCCAAAGTAACGATTGATTTTGTAGTTGTTATTTGTTGCATTTGAGTATAGTATCTTTACTCCAAAAATATCAAATTCTCTACATGGAAACTGAATAACACCCTGCTGAAAAGTGACTGGGTACGGTTTGCCAGAGTGACCAGACGTGCTAGTGAGTAGGGGCTCCGGGATCGGGAAAGAGAACCTCGAGAGTTGAGCCTCCCAAGTGGGAATTCACAG
>NW_006408688.1:871273-872954 GCF_000296735.1 Chrysochloris asiatica | reverse complement strand
TATTTCTGCATGCATTTCCTAGTACAAATTTGCTAAGACAAAATCCGATTTGCTCAGTTCCCCTTTTTGCACCAAGTCATGCTACTAGCCAGTCACAGCCAATGAATTGGCTTCCTTTGGGTCAGATATCCTCAGATAACTCATTTATTTGTGTAATAAGGGTGAGTTTAGGATCACCTGGAACAAACTTGGTTTCAAAAGAGTAGGGACTTCAGAACATGACACCAAATAGGCAGTGGTCCTTTACTTGAAATTCCAACAATGCTCCTCTGATTCTTATTCAGACCCAACACATTGTGAAGGACAGGACAGACTGGAGAAAGGTAGTGTGTGCAGTTATCTAAAACATTCTGCTCCATACCAGACGATGCTAATAAACTACTTACTCTCTAACCTCCACATCCAGGTTGAAAACCACAGCTCAATAGGATCTTATTTATCTCTCTAATATATACCATTTCATATTCTTTACTGTTTCACTTTTACTGTATTTTCCTTAAATTCATTGTGACCTTCCTAACTTAAGTACTGTGCTTTATATAGATACATTTTTGTAACCTTTTCTCTTTTTGCTTCCGCCAAGAACGAGGGGAACCATATAAGTGCTGAATTAATACTTTCACAGACATATATAATTATAGAACTAGAAAGAACCTTGAGAATCTTTACTCTCCTCATCTTTTTAGAGATGAAGAACCAGAGTTCAAAACAGTGAAAATGGCCTGTCCAAGATCACACAGGTAATCAGTAACAAGGCTAGGACTAGGACCCAAGTAAGCTAACACCCCAGACAAAACTCATGCACTCCCAGGATCCATTATTGAGTGGTTCACAACACTGGATAGTCTAAGTCCTAAAACTCATTTAAAAGAGTCCCGAAAGTGCAGTGTTTAAGACCTTGATTGCTAAAACAAAGGTGGAAGCCACCAGCCTTTTTTTTGCAGGAGAAAGATGTGGCAATTTGCCTCCGTAAAGAGAAAGTCTATGAAGCAATTCTATTCCATCCTATCAGGTTTCTATGAGTCAGAATCAACTCAAGGGCAACAAGTGTTTTTTAAAGTTTCAATTGTGAATCAAGTGAAGGTTACAGAGCAACCCATTAGTTTTACATTCAACAAATCACACACTTGGTTTCAACTCACTCATTAAATTTTTCCACCACAAGTATCCCACTTCTACCTTTGGTTCTTATTTTCATTCCATCCTCCTTCCCAACTTTTCTGAATTTGTCCTTAAGTAAATGTTGCCCTTCAGATCTTGAATGGTGGACTGTCTCATGGTGAGCTTACATTATTGTTGCCCCCCCTATATAACTAACACATGGTTGAAAAATTGGTCCAGGAGGATGAGTTCCTTTCCAGACCTAAAGGTTGATTTACCACGGGCCGCAGTCTCCAGTCTTTTTCTGACCAGCAAGCCCAGCCTTTTTTTTTTAAATATAATTTTGGGTTTCTTCCATATTTTCTCCCACTCTATCTAGAACCTTCTAGTGTGAACTCTTTCAGAGTACATGGTAATGGAAGCTGGATACCATCTAGTTCTTATGGTCTCAGAATCATGAAGACTGATGTTCACATGTTCCATTAGTCCATTTAACTAATTGATTAGTCTTAAATTTTCATCACTCTTCTTTCTTCCACACATGGAGAGACCAATAGTTACACCTTAGATGGCTGCTCGT
>NW_006408688.1:824837-871173 GCF_000296735.1 Chrysochloris asiatica | reverse complement strand
CACAGTCAGCAGTTCGAAACTACCAGCTGTTCCGCGGGAGAAAGATGAGGCTTTCTGCTCCCGTAAAGATTTACAGCCTCAGAAACCCCGACTCCACGGTACATAACAACTCACCAAAGTAAGATGCAGAACATTGTCTTTTGGACTTTGTTATGACATGACCATGGTGTCCCCTGAGACTATGGTCCTGAACCCCCAGGCCCAAACACTCATGGCAGTCAGTTTTTAAATTTCAAATTTTATCATGTGGCTGTTACTGAATTTTTCAGACACTTTTTTTGTACATGTACCTGGAGAATTCAAATTCTGAAACTCACAATTTTTCATGTGGGTGTTATTTAGTTTTTCAGATACTTCTTTTAACTCTAAAGTAGTAGCTGCAAATCTTCAATACATGACAAAATTACTCAATCACCTCAATTTTTTCACATATTTAGATATAGTCTGTACAATTTAATTGTATCCCCTTTTCTCAATTTTATTTTGTAATCTCCTATCCCTCAAACTTACTCAAATAAAAATGAGCAGTCTATAGTTCATTTGATGCTAGTGGAATAGAGACCCAGGACTACTATATATTATATATATATACTATATACAAAACATCATGTTATCCACAAGCAGGCAGAGAGCATCAACACTAAGCAAAACTGTGTATTTTTTTACAAATAATTATTTATAAATGCTGCTACTTTTGTACTATGTTGCTGTTGTTGTTAAGAGCTGTCAAATTGGTTCCTACTCCTAACAACCTTTATTGGGTTTCTGAGGAGCAGCTGATGAGTTTGAACAACCAACTTTGCAGTCCAGTGCTTATACTACAGTGCCACACTAGGACTCCTCAACTATGTAAACTGTGCATCGTAATACACACCTTTACATTGCATTAATTAGTAAAAAGTGCCTTTCAGAAACAACACTGAACATATTCAGTATACCTTGCATAGAATTTAATGAATATTCACCAAAGAAAGGCTTTGTAACATTTGAAAAATAGATGTGCATTTATTTTCTAAAAACAACATTCAAAGGCATAAATTTATTCTTTCTTGAGTCTATGTGGCCTCAAAGAAAAGGTAGGTTTTAGAAACACTTTCTCTAACAGAGATCAAGAACTAGTAACTCACAGGTCATTCCGTTTTCCCCAAACAATGTTAATCAACTTCACGAGTTTTGGTTTTGTTTTTTTAATTTAATATTAATTGCAAAAAGTTCTAACTCGGGAAAACTTTAAAGAATTTTTTTTTCCTGGATTCTCTTTGACAAAATTATAAAATCATCCTGTTAGTTATTAGCTGTCACTGAGTAGTAGCTGACACCTGTATGTTGTTTCTATTGTTAAGTGCCATTGAGTCAGTTCCAACTCCTAGCGATCCTGTATCGAGTTTCCATGGAGCAGTTTGTGGGCTTCAAACACCAACCTTGCAGTTAGAATGCCAGTGCTTATCCTCTAGTGCAACATCAGGGCTCCATATACAGGACACCCAAAACGAAAACTGCCATTAATTCCAACTCAGGGGAAACCTATGTGTATTAAAGCAGAATTGTGTTCCATAGGGTTTTCAATGGATGGTTTCTTTTAAAGATTGCTAGCTCTTTCTTCTGAGGTAAATCTGGGTAGACTCAAGTTGTCAACTTTTTGGTTCGCAGCCAAGAATACTAACCGCTGTACCACCCAGGGACTACCACAGACAGGACACATACCCCTCCCATTCATCTTACTTTCTGCCACTTCCTATGACCCCAAAGACTATGGCAATGTCTACTGCCATTTCCTATTGTAAAATTAAGAGACAGGTATTCCTTTACAAATATCTCTATCCAAAGTGAGAGAAAGACTGAGAATAACAGGCTTCCTTTTATGGCCCTCTTCAATCATATTGCTGTTAAGTTGGAGAGTCCTATTCTTAAGTCATGGTAGATATACTTCTGACTAAGAAGTTAAAATATCCTCCTCACAGAATGAAAACTTGGTTAACAACATTACCTATACCTCTTTGCAGTTTACAGAGGCTTATGCATTATCTAGTTTAATCTCTGCAATAAAGGTAAGTAGGGAGGGCTGGTACTTTTCATTCACTCACAAGAAATCCAAAACTCACAGAGATTAAGTGGCAAGTGTAAGGCCATGCAGCTATTAACAGACCAAGAAAGGTGAAATCCAATCTTCTGATTTCAAATCCAGAGCTTTTTCTAACACACTTTGCATATAAATTAGAGTCAATGTATTTTCTTACAATGAATTTTTAGAATTAAGAGACAACTTTGTCTTAAAGAAAACACTCTAGACTGATATAAAATAGGTGGTTTTTTTCATATGTCACACAAAAGAGCCAACTTCAGTGGAATAAGAGAAGCTTGTTGTCCACGTTACTACTGTTGTTGTCATTAGGTGTTGTCAAGTTGGTTCTGACTCATAGCTATGCACAACATAATGAAATACTACCTGTACCTGCATCATGCTCACAATTGTCATATTTGAGTCCATTACTGCTATCACTTTGTCAGTCCATCTCATTTGGGGTCTTCCTCATTTTCACTAACTCACTACATTAACAACCATGGTGTTCTTGTCCAAAATATGAGAGCTAAAATCTTGCCATCCTGACTTCCAAGGAACATTCTGCCTGTTCTTCTCCCAGCACAGATTTGTTTGTTCTTCTAGTGACCAATAATACCTTTAATATCCTTCACCAACATCATAATTCATACGTATTCATTCTTCTACAGTCTTCCTTATTGTCCAACTTTCAAATTAATATAAGCAACTAAAAACACCATGACTTAGGCTAGGCGCACCTTAGTCCTCTGATATCTTTGCTCTTGAACACTTAAAAGAGACCTTGTACAGATTTGTCTAATGCAATACATTGTTTGATTTCTTGACTACTGCTTCCAAGAATGTTGTCTGTGCATCCAAGCAAAATGAGGTCTTTGATAACTTCAATCTTTCCTCCATTTATCATGATGATATTTATTGGCTTAGTTGTGAGGATTTTTGTTTTTTCACACCGAGCTACAATCCATATGAAAGGCTGTATGCAGTTCTAATCTTCATCAATAAGTATTTTAAGTGCTCTTCACTTTCAGCAAGCAAGGTTGTATCAACTGCATATTGCAGGTTGTTAATGAGTCTTCCTCCAATCCTGATGCCATGATTTTATGCATATAATTCAGCTTCTTGGATTATTTGTTCAGCATACAGATTGAATATGGTAAAAGGATATAACCTTGACATATACTTTTCCTGATACCAAACCATTCAGTATCCTCTTTTTCTGTTCTAGCAACTGTCTCTTGGTCGTGTACAGGTTCCTCATGAGCAAAATTAAGCGTTCTAGAAACCCATTCTTTACAGTCTTATCCATAGTTTGTCATGATCCAGTTAAAGGCCTTTGCATAGTCAATAAAGCACAAGAAAACATCTTTCTGGTATTTTCAGCTTTTAGCCATTATCCATCTGACAGCTCTAGTTCCATGTCCTCTTCTAAATCTGGCTTGAATTTCTGGCAGTTCCCTTTCAATGTATTGTCACAACCATTTTTGAATTCTACAAAATTTTACAGGCATGTGATATCAATGATGCTTTTCAAGGATTTCTGCCTTATGTTGAGTCACTTCTATTTGGAATGGGCACAAATATGGATCTCTTCTATTCTAATTTGTTGGCCAATTGCTAGCTTCCAAATTTTTTGGCATAAATGAGTGAGTGCTTCCGGTATTGTGTCAGTTTGTTAAAAGATTTCAATTTGTTTCAAATTGACTCCATCAATTCCTAGAGTCTTATTTTCCAACAATACAGCCTGGAATTCTTCAATAACATTAATTCTATATGCTAACTCTTAAAATGGTTAAAAATCTACCATTTATTTTTGGTAGAGTGTACCCTGTGTATTCCTTCCGTCTTCTTTAGTGCTTCCTTCATCAATCATTAGTTTGCCCACAATCCTTCAATATTATAAGTCAAGACCTGAAGTTTTTTCTTCAGTCTTTCAGCTTGAGAAATACTAAGTGTGCTATTCTTCTAGTTTTCTAACTGTAGGACTTTGCATATTTCATTACAATACTTTACATTGTCTTCTTGAGCTGCCCTTTGAAATTTTCTGTACAGCTCCTTTACTTCGTTATTTTTCCAGTCCTGTTGTGGCACTGTAAGATAAGCCCTAGACAAGCCCTAGACTGCTAATTACAGGTTCAGCAATTCAAGTCCACCAGCCACTCATTCAAAAACCCTATAAAGATTCACTATGAGTCAAAACTGACTTTATGACACTTAACAGAAATAACAGCAAAGCTTACAATAATAAGTTTCAGAATCTATTCTGACATCTGTTTTGGTCTTCTCTTTTGTTACTGTCCTTTTAATGACTTTATACTTTCTACATTATCAATAAGAATGTGTAGCACTCATCATCAAATAGAACATTTCAAGATCTGTTTTGAAATACAACACTGTCTGTGATAGGACAATATCCATATATCTATAAAGAAGATCAGTTAATACTACTATTATTCAAATTTATAGACCAACAACTAAAGCCAGTGATGGCAAAGTTTAAAAATTCTACAAATTTATTCAGTTTGAAACTGATCAAATATGCTATTAAGATGTAATGACAATTAATTGCAATTGGAATGTGAAGGTTGGATATAAAGAGAAAGGATCAGTAGTTGAAAAAAATATAGCCATGGTGATAGAAATGATGCTGGAAATTGCATGATAGAATTTTGCAAGATCAATGACTTATCCACTACAAATACCTTTTTAAACAACATAAAAGGCAATTATAAACAGGGACTTCATCAGATGGAACATGCAGGATTCAAATTGACTACATTTGTAGGAAGATATAGTGGAAAAGTTCAATATCATCAGCCCAAACAAGGCAGACTGTGGAACAGAACATCAATTGCTCATATGCTCATATACAAGTTCAGGCTAAGCTGGAGAAAATTAAAGCAAATCCACCAAAGCCATAATATGACCTTGAATATGTCCCACCTGTATTAAAAGATCATCTCAGGTACAGATTTAATGCATTAGGCATTTATGACTTAAGACCAGAAGAGGTGTGGGAGGACATCAAGAACATCATACAGTAAGAAAGCAAAAGGTCATTTAAAAGAAAGGTAAGAAAGAAAAGACAAGTATGTATGTCAGAAGATATTCTGAAACTAGTTCTGCAGCATAGAGATGCTAAAGCACATAGAAGAAATGAGGAAGTAAAAGAACAGAAAATTTCAAAGGGCAGCTCAAGAAGGCAAAGTCAAATGTTATGATGAAATGTGCAAAGACCTGGAATTAGAATACCAAAAGAAAAGAACATACTCAGCATTTCTCAAACTGAAAGAACTGAAGAAAAAATTCAAGCCTTGACTTGCATATTGAAGGATTTCATGGGCAAATTATTGAATGATGCAAAAACATCTGGAATATATAGAAGGAATACACAAAATCACTGTACCAAAAGAAACTGGTGGATGTTCAACCATATCAAGTGGCAGCATATGATCAAGAACCAATGTTACTAAAGGAAGAATTTCAAGTTGTATTGAAGTATTGATTAAAAAAAAACAAGGTTCCAGGAATTGACAGAATACAGTTGAAATCTTTCAACAAACTGATAAAGCATTGGAGGCACTCAATCATCACACATCTGTGCCAAAATATTTGGAAAACAGCTACCTGGCCAACTGCTTGGAAGTGATCCATGTTTACTCCCATTCTAAAGAGAGGTGACCCAATTAAATGTGGAAATTAATGAAATATATCATTAATATCACATGCAAGTCAAATTTTGCTGAATATAAGTCAAAAATTTCTGCAACAGTACATCAATGCCAATACCTTCAATACAGAGAACTCCCAGAAACTCAAGTTAGCTTCAGAAGAGAGAGCACAGAACTGCTGACATCACATGGATCTTGGCTGAAATCAGAGAATACCAAAAAAGATGTTTGCCTGTGCTTTACTGAGTATGCCAAGGTTTTCAACTATGTGGATCATGACAAGCTATGGACATTATTTGTGGTGGTTAAGTGCCATCGAGTCGGTTCCAACACATAGCAACCGTGTATAGGGTTTCCAAGGGGTGGCTGGTGAGCTTGAACCACCTATCTTGCAGTTCAAATGGCTTTGCAGTCTGGCGCATTATAGAGAATGAGTATTCCAGAACTCTTAATTGTGCTTCATTCAGTACCATGTGTTTTACTCTGAGCTTCCTATGGACTAAGAGGGGAGAAAAAAAAAAAAAAAAACAGTTGCCCAATTCACCATCAAGGGAAAAAAACAGGCTCAAGAGAAAAACATCTCTATCTCTTATTGATATATGGAAAGTATCTTTCCTCCTAAAAGTCCTTAGTAAAATCCCTTTTGTGCAATATAAAGAACTAGATCCTTCACAATAACAAAACAGTGAATTAAAAACTAACTATGGCTCCTTGACTGTCTATGATAATATCTCTCAATTAAAACTGATGACATAATACCAAGTCACCATTCAGTAAAAGCAACCCTACTAAGAGCCAAAACAATGCAGTTTGTTACTCAGCAAATCTGACGGCCAGATAATGAAAAATACATAGAACAGATTAACAAAGTATCAAGATGCAGTACACGTTCCCGGCATTCCATGCACAGTATTTCTTTCCATCTAAGCTTCTGTGTTCAAGGTTAAAATCCCTGACAAGATCTTGGCATAAGTCTATTTCATTTTGCTGATTAAAAACAAATCCATAATTTTTGACAGTCTACTGATGGGCCTTGGTTTGTTACTACAAATAAGTTAACTGAAGCTTTCGTCCACAGGCCCGCAGAGAAGCGCCATGAGAGGACCCAAGGGCAAGGTCAGTGATATCACTCCACTTTAGACAGCTGGTCCCTCTCTAAGATATCAGAAAGCACAAAGGCTAGAGAGCGCATTTGACCTGTCCCCTGAGCTTCAGTCGTGTATCATCAGCAGGCACTGAACATCTCCATCTGGCCATCATTTTTGCCCTTCAATTTGCTTTTGTATTCCTGTATTCAAAATTGTAGCAGTGACTTCAATTCCTACATATGCATCTAAACCATAAGTATAGGTAGACTATCCTGTCTACTCTCTTTGCCTTCGCACACTACCCATGGCCAATCCTGCCAGCATTAGCTCTTCCACACTCTACCAAGTGTATTTCCACTGCCCTAGTTCCAGAGTACATTGCCTCTTATCTGTTATTTTCTTCTTCACACCCACTCTCCCCCAACTCTGGAGAAGTAATCTTTAATATTTACTGAGACTTTACTCCATGCCATGTACTATTATAAGTAGTTTACACATATTATCATATATATGCCTCATAACGCAATGAAGTTGCTCTGTTTTTAGGAAAGGAAACTAAGCAGAAAGTGTCTTAGATAGTATGTCAAAGGTCACTCAGTTAAGAGACAAGGAAGTCAGAATATGAGCCAGTTCAGTCTGAATGCATGTACTGCACTATTAAACTGAGTAAAACATAAGCAGTCTGAAACCCAGGACCAAGACTAGTTTCACAGCTAGGTTGCAGTGTTCTCTGATTGACATAAATAACCTCAGAGAACACTAATATCAGCCATGGTCACCATGACTGTGATGAAGTGAGAACAAAACCAATTCTACTTCATAATCTTGTCTAAACATATACAAAAGCAAAGTGTTGTTGTTGTTAGGTGCCATCGAGTTGGTACCGACTTATGTACAGCAGAACAAAACACTGCCTGATCCTGGGCCAACCTCACTATTGTAGCCACGTTTGAGCCCACTGATGTTGCCACTTTGCCAATCCATATCGCTGGGGGTCTTCCTCTTTCTCTCTGACCCTCCACCTTACCAAACATGATATTCTTCTCCAGCAAATGGTCCCTCCTGACAATATGTCTGAAGGATGAGAGATGAAGTTTGGCCATCCTGGCCTCCAAGGAGCACTCTGGCTGCACTTCTTCCAAAATGGGTCTATTGGTTCTTTGGGCAGCCCATGGCACTTTTAATATTCTCCTCCAACACCATAACTCAAAAGCATCAATTCTTCTACAGTCTTCTTTATTCACTGTCCAGCTTTCGCATGCATATGAGGTTATTGAAAATACCATGGCTTGGGTCAGGCGCTCCTTAGTCCTCAAGCTGACATCTTTGCTCTTCAACACTTTAAAAAGGTTTTGTGCAGCAGATTTGCCTAATGCAATATGTTGCTTGATTTCTTAACTGTTGCTTCCATGCGTGTTGATACAATGTGATTCAAGAATGAAGTCTTTGACAACTTCAATCTTCTTTCCATTGATAGGAATGTTGTTTATTAGTCCAGTGGTGGGGATTTTTGTTTTAACATTGAGATGCAATCCATACCGAAGGCTGTGCTCTTTGATCTTCATCAGTAAATATTTTAAGTCTTCTTCACTTTCAGCAAGCAAGGTTGTATCATCTGCATATCGCAGGTTGTCATTGAATCTTCCCACAAAAATAACAAACACGCTCTTTCCCAGGTAAGATGAGTGATTTTGCAACTTCATTAACTATAGCTAGATTATATATTTTTTTTTATTTTCTGTGCTCCTTCTAGATAATATTTATGAAATTATCCAATTATAGAATTACCTCTGTTTCCTGATAACAACCAGTCCATAGTGAACCCCCTGGTTCCTTGGATCCACCCTCCCAAATCACCAAACCATAATTCAAACCCTATAAATCCTTTCCAACTGAGCCACCCAAGATTGCCTTAGCATGAATTGTCCTCATTGCAATCAGAATAAAAATTACTTGTTCAATTACAGGTGCATCAGGTGTATCAGGCTAAAGGACATTGATACAATATGCAGTTCTGCCTGTAATTATGGTTTTTTTTTTTTCCCCATGATGAATGCCCTTTAATCACTATAAATTCTCCACATGGAAAAGTCCAAATGCATTAGCAGAAAAATCCATGTTCTTATCCATACCTCATCCCTACCATATCCTTTCTTCTTCTATCCTACCCCTACTCCCCATCTTGAACATTTTACTGTAACAAAGTTCCCCAAACACAGCATCCCATGCCTTTATAATAGTTGTTGTCCCACCTTGAATGGTGTCTGACCATTTCAGTCAAGAACTCCCTCCCCTTCTCTCACACCTTCTTTACTCAGTAAGTTGAATTTGGTTTTCCTCCTCCATGTATTTACAGCTCCTATATCTTATTACAATTTATATCCATGATACAAAAATGCTCATTTAATTGGTCTGCTTTCTCTGATTGTAGCTCTAGCCCCCACCAAAACATAAACAATGGCAGGATCATCCCATAGGAATCTTTAAGAGGGAAGAGTAGAAAAAGTAGGACTTTTGAAGTTAATAAAGCAGCCTAAACTCCAGTGACACTATTTAGAAGTTGTGTAAAAGCAGGCAACTAAAGACCCAGTCTCCTCATATTTAAAAAAATTAAAACCATAATTAATAAAAAGGAAAACAGAGGGAATAGAAGCAAACATTGTTGAATGATGATGCACGGAGGAAACTGTAATCATTGCAATGAAACGATGAGTATAAAATTGATGTTCTACCATGTAAACTATCACTCATTCACAATAAAAACTTAAAACAACAACAACATAATTACAAAGCCCTCCAAAGTTGCTGTGAGTACTAAAAGTACCCAGTATAGTGTCTAAGATTCAATATCTGGGTAGTGGTTACATGGGTATTTTCACTTTATACCAATTCATGGAGACATAAGTATATAACATGAGCACTTCTTTGTTTGTCTGTCAGTTTGTGGTACTGTGGTGGCTTCTGAGTTGCTGTGATTCTGGAAGCTATGCCATCAGTATTTTAAATTCCAGCAGGGTCTCCCATAGTGCACAGGATTCAGTGAGCTTCCAGATGAAGATAGACAGGCGTGATAAACTACTTCTGAATATTTAGTCACTGAAAATCTTATGAATAGCAAAGAAACACTGTCAGATATAGTGCCGGAAAATGAGCCCCTCAGGTTGGAAGACTCTTAAAATGTGACTGGGATTGGCCTATGGATTGGCAAAGTGGCAGCATCAATGGGCTCACGTGTTGCAACAATTGTGAGGTTGGCCCAGAACCGGGCAGTGTTTCGTTCTGTTGTGCATAGGGTCGCTATGTGTCAGTATCAACTCGATGGCACCAAACATACAACAACAAGTCAAAAAGTATTGCTACTACAGTACTTGTTCTCATATGCACAGGTTTATTGCAAAAAAAAAAAAAAAAATGTGTTTAAACATTTCTCTGCAATCTGTGAATAGCTGCAGCCAAGTCCTGTAAGTAGTACACTGTCTTAGGCTCATCTGTTGTTGTTGAGTGCCATTGAGTCGATTCCAACCCATAGCAACCCTGTATAGGCATTTCCAAGGAGAAGCTGGTGAGCTTGAACTGCCGACCATACAGTTCAAACGGCTTTGCAGTCTGGCGCATTAACCCACAGCACCACACCAGGACTCCTAGGCTCATTAGGTCCTTCCAAAACAAAAAGGTTCAACCAAATCAGTGACTTCCCCAAAACAGGGGATCTGCTGGGTCAGTTAAATGAAAGGCAGGGAGGGCAGCTCAGAAAGTTATGGCAATTATTTTTTGATATTCCAAAAGGTAATCTTGATAGATTTTCTCAAAGGACAGTCATGGGGTCTTATTATGAAGAAGTTTTCAGAAACTTGAATACTATTGGTGAGATAAAGGCCAGGAAAGTTGTGCTGAGGAATTTTTTTCCATCACAAGAATGTATCTCTGTTCATTCTTCAAGGGTAGCAAAGTCTGTCCTATAAGAATTTCATTGGGAAGCCTTACCCCATCTATCCTGGTGCTATGATCTTGCCCCTTTAGACTTCTTTTTGTTCACAAAACTCAAAAAAATATTGAAAAGGAACACTATTTGAGTTCCTCAAGGATACTAAAACTATCATTTTAACATGGTATAAATCAAAGAGCGTAGAATTCTTCAGGGAAGGGATAAAGTAATAGAAATAACACCTTCAGAAGTGTAGAGACACAGATGAAAGGCATGTGGAGAAACAACAGCTTCACATTCTGATACTATTATTTAATAAATGTTTCTATGATTTTATAGCAATACATTTTGACTTACCCTCACAAGTATGTTATACTTCAAGAAAAAAGTTTGTTTTGAACAAATTGGGAGCCCCAGGTGTGAGGCATACCTGTGTGTGGTAGCTGCCAGGCCCCAGAAATACCTGTTTTGTGGGCACTGCACTTGCTTTTACAGTGACAAGGGTTCAGAAGCTGAAGGGACTATCCTAGTCATATATCCATGACTCAGAACTAAAACCCAAAAGTCTTGATTTCCTTGCCAAGACTCTTGATTTATGTATGTATAATGCTATTCCAAGAAAACATATCAGTGTCATCTCAAGGAAAAAGTTCCTTGGATCCATGCATTCAGAAGCTAGAATAGAATACAATCAGTGAAAGTCTGTTCTTTGGCCATATCCCAGCTATTACACTGACTGCTGGCAGAACATCCTCTGAATCAGTGAAAATTTGGAAATCAAGGCCAGGGCTCAATCTGCAGCTGGCAAAAAACACTTCTATTTGAAATAAAATTTAGTTGCATTTTGTTTTTGTTTTTTACTAAATTACACATAAAAAGGTAAAAATGATTGCTTATCCATTTAAAGTCACCATAATGTAGAGGCCACACAACGCAATTTGAATACTGCACACAATCCGTTGCAAGGCTATAACACTGCATCACTGGTTCTACTTTTTCCATTATGGCTCAAACGCTGGTCAGAGAAAGCCAAGGATAAGAGGATACCAGGCTGCCCTCGCTAACTGAGGAACCCAAGGCTACACTGCAGGAAGGTCAGACCCCTTGGAAGCCTCAAATGAGTCCCAAGCTCCTGCTGCCAAGACCACTCCAGCAGTTCAGCAGATGTGCCTTCTGAGAGACCTTGATTTGCAGGTCACCTGCTCAGGTACAAAGAGGAAATGCATGCAGTAACTGTCCAGCAACATGCCCTAATATCCTGCAGCATTTTACTGTCTGAGTACTGAAGTGACAGTGAGGCTGGGGCTATGCATAAGTAGATGCTGATTAAAATGCATAAGACACCATGAGTTATGGCACAGATGGCTACCTAACCACAACACACGCACATACTTCATAAAATCTAAACTAGATACGAACTTTACAAAATCTAAACTACTTGTTCCATAAAATATTGCCACCTTGAGGAACTTGTGGAAGACCTATAAATTTGTTTTGTTATTGTTGTTTTGTTTTGTTTTTCCCTACAAAATTAGAAGAAAACAACCAGCAGCTATCACTTTGAAATACTTCCTAATCTCACTGAAATCAAAGGTAAAGTTTATCTTCCTCACACAGAGAACGTAAATGAAAGATCTGAAGGTAAGGTGCTAAAAAAAAAGCTTCAAACAACTTTTCTTGATGTAAAAAAACACAGTTTTCCTTTAAATGTAACCAAAATTACTTTTTAACAAAAGCTAAGGATGAAAACATTCTAAGTAAGGTGCCATTCATTTAAGGTGCCATCCTGATATAAATTATACAGTTATACCTCCTGTCTTAGTTATCTAGCACTGCTATACCAGAATACCACAAATGAATGGCTTTAACCAACAGACACACATTTTCTCACTGTTTAGAAGGTCAGAAGTCCAAATTCAGGGTACTGGCTCTAGCGTAAGGCTTTCTCTCTCTGTTGGCTCTGAGGAAAGGACCTTGTTTCTTCTGTTTGTTTTCTGCTTTCTTGGAGATCTCCATGTGGGTGGGCATCAATCAAACCCCATATCTGCTGTTTGCTTGTTTATTCTCTTTTATATCTCAAAATACAAACTACACTAATCTGGACTCGTTAACACATAACCACAACCCATTCCCAATTGGGATTTTAATCACACAATAGAAGGTAGGTTTTATAACATATTTTGAGAGAACATAATTCAATCAGTGTCACCTGCCTAAACATTTCATTTTTTAACTGATAAGTGCTGTCTAGTCAGATCTGACTCATAGTGACCCTGTATAGAGTTTCCAAGAAGCAGATGGTGAGTTTGAACCACCAACCAACCTTACGGTCAGTAGGCTAATGCTTACCCTACTGCACCATAACAGGACTAGGTATCACCAAATTAATTTGATAATTTTACAATGAAAATGTGAGTTATATTAACAGATATTTGTGGTTCCATGAGAGCAAATGTGCCATCAAGCAAACCGTTTGCACACTGATCTTCAATATAATGTTTGAAAATATTTTTGTTATCACATTTCCAATCCAATTTCCAATTTCAGCATTTAATCAGCTGACCCAAATCTGAAAAAGAGAATTAATACCAAAGCAAAACATTTAGACCACAATCACCAGGCACCTTTACTTCGAAAAGCTCTAAAATGTGTATTATGCATTTACTAGAATTCAGATATTAGCTTTACCTTGCTGCTATTTGAGGGACCAAATGGTTAAAAACTCCACAGAGCTACAAACCATGGACACATCAAACCTAAAGCCACTTTTAGCATTTCCTATCATTTGTAACAGTGCAGTTTTATGCAAATAAAATTAATTTCATGTTCATGTACTGTGTCTATAATAAATATTGCCATGGTGTATTATATTTTATAAGGCAAATATTATATGTGAGTGGTTGGTTCATTCCCAGTGCATTTAATTTACAAAATCAACCAGAAATCAAGACTAACAGAATGCAAGCTTGCAATTTGTAAGGTACTTTTATTTCTCTCTCTTTTTTTAGACTTGGTGTTCTAATGTATTCAGTTCAACTTACATGTGATAAAACAGGTTTGTGTCAGGAACTGTGAAGGGTCTCAGATTTTTATCTTGCTTTTCAAGCTAATAGTTTAGCCTGTCACCATCTTATAGATGCTGGCAGAAGACATGAGACCCCTGAGTCAGAGACAAAGGAATATACCACTCGTAGCAGAGTCCCAGGGGACAAAGGAGAGTGGTTCAGATGAATTCTGCATACACAGTATATCCGTGTCCCAGCTGAGGAATCCCAACCTCAGGAAATCCTCAATCTTACAAAAAGAACTGTAAGCATAACCTGTCCTGAAGGGATTCTACCCTGTTCAGGAAACAACACGACTTTCTTTCCCAGAGGCAAATAATAACTCCAGCTTCTAAAGCTGTTTTTCAGGCAAACATCATTGAAAGGATTGTCCAGAAAAATGACCGTCGTAGACATGTAGAAACAGCATGGGGAATTGCCACCCACCCTCACACCAACAGCTTTGTGCTATAGGCTTGTATTTTCTTAAGTGTATTTTTTCTAAAACTTCCAGACCTGACCTAAAAATAATGGTTGGTACTAATGCTAGTAAAACATTTTTTACAGTGATAAAACTGAACAAAGTTTGATACTGACAGAAATAAAATAATAGTAATAATTCCCTTTTGATGACAGAATTAAGAACACTACCACAGTTACAGCTTCTTTGCATAAGGACATTTTTAAAATACTCATTTGAATAAGAGGTTTTACAAATATTTTATATATGTTAATTTAAATAGAACAGAGTAATAAAGAATGGCAAAAATACAATACAGAAACATACACTAATATTCAGAGGATCAGGTGCTCTATAGTATCAATAAATGCTATAAATGTTTTAACAAATAAGTGACTCTTCTAGAAGTAGCCAAATAATTTGATCTTTTGAAAATAATAGAGAAATTATCATCTGATTACCTGAAATGCTTATTTGAAATTGTAAATACACATCACCCTAAGTAATGAAAGCATAAAACTGAATTGCTAGGAAAAAATGTAATGTTTCTTATTTAAAACCAAAGACATCACAAGAATAAAATATTCCAAAAGGATGAAATCAAGAAAGAACAAAAGGATGAGAGGAAAGAGAAAAATACTTCTTTAAAGTTAAAAAGTTTAAGAAATGTTTTGCTTCAAGATCCACAAAAATTTCATAAAAAGTCCTTCATAAATGCAAACAGTCCCCAGGTTATGAACATGTAACTAAGTGTAACCATAGTCATAAAACAGCACCAGTGTTATATTAAAAAGAATAGAAGTATATACAATGACACATAATAACAAATGAAAGCTATTATGCAATACACATCAAAACATTATTATTACTGTATTATTATGTTAAAGATGGTCTAGTGTATCTGATGAAAATGTTTCTTTGATATTTTTATACACAGAAAGGCAACTATATACTTATGTTGCTGTTAAGTGACCTCGAGTAGGTTCCTACTCATAGCCACCCTGTACAAGTGGGTTCCACCCTGTGTAAGTGGGTTCAAACTACCAACCCTTTACAGGTGGGTTCACACTACCGACTGTGTGGTTCTCAGTCTGGTGCTAATCCTACAGCACTACATCAGGACAAACATTTGACTAATGACTGTAGCTACCTGGCTACCTAACAGGCAAATTAAAGACTGATAAAGGAACAGAACACATTCAGAATCCAGGAACTGCCAATATTGACAACAAGATAGAGGGAAGAAGAAAAAAGATACTGGAGAAGTAGGAAGTTTATTTTATACTTAATAAAATTCCTGTACCAAATATTTCTTCACCAGTTTGACAAATTGATGGTCAGTCTCTTATTTTGTTTTTTTAAATGGAATAACTTTTAAAAATTTACAAACTGACCACCATCATGAAATTTTTTTAAAAGTTTGAGTGGAAAATAAAGCCCAAAGAAATCTGGTAAATTTGTGGCCTACGGGAAAATGTGTTCATCTACTCTGAGAGTGAAGTTACGGGAAATAGTCATGGGCTAACAATATTACCTTTTTAACACCCACCACACTGTTACATAATAACCAAAGTATCATTTGTTGTGTCGTTTATTTTTTTATTATTTTTAAAGCAATGGCTGAGTGCTCTTGGATCATAATTAATAGCAGGCTGGTGGAGTTCTGGTCATTACTTTACAGGAAATGTCTGACCTAAAGGTCATCGTATTTATTATAAGTTGTTCTAACCTCCTAAATATAGAAAATGAAAAGCAATTCCTGTTATTTGTTGAACAAATGTACAGAATCATAAAGTTGATATTCTGTGAACGTTATCAATACATTTAGCCAGTAGATAAATGAAGAACAGGAATGGCAATGAAGAGTCAACATAGAGTATATTCAAGTAGCAACATGGGAAATCAGAAAGGGGAGGTACATCAACTAGGATCTGTAAGGAAAAGATCTGTTTTTGCTAGTTGCATGACCCTGGGAAAGCTTCCATTCCTTTACTTATAGATAAGATGGTAATAACAAAGCCCACTTCAGGTTTCTGTGAGGGTTCAGATGTTGTGGTTAAATGCTGTCGAGTCGGTTCTGATTCATAACGTACCTGTAGAGGCCTTCCAAGGAGCAGCTGGTGAGGAGCTTGAACTGCCAACCTTGCCATTCAAACAGAACTTGCAGTCCAGTGCATTAACCCACGGCACCACAGCAGGACTTCAAATAGATATATTTGAAGCATTTAACAAGGAGCTCTGCTAGCATAGTGATTACGAATCGGGCTGCCAACCTCAAGGTCAGCAGTTCGAAACTACCAGTGGTTCAGCAGGAGAACGATGAAGCATTCTGCTCTGGTAAAGATTTACAGCCTCGGAAACCCTGTGCAGGGTCACTATGAGTCAGAACTTACTCCACAGTGGTACTTAACAACAAAAGCATTTAACACACATTGCACATAAGGCAAAAACTCAACAAATGTTTGTTAGCTTGTTGTTATTGCTAAGTGTCATAAAATTGTTTCCAACTCACAGCAATCTTTATAGGGTTTCTGAAGAGCCGCTGATTAGTTTGAGCCACAGATCTTGTGATTCAAACTGACCTTGCAGTCCAGGACATTATCCCACAGTGCCACATCAGGACTCAGCTTCCCCATAATTGAGCAACTGCCAGTATTTACATCTATGCTAAAACTATAGTTCAGACTTTGAAATTTATACGATAATTATAATTAAGAAAATAGGAAGGTTTCTTATAATTCTTTTTTTTACTACTAGTAGTAGGTAGGTACTAAATGATTTTGAAACTATCACTCATAATAAGCAGGTAAATAATTAATTTCATTCTCCCCAAATGTTGTGGGAAGAAATTTCTATTGTCCTTCAAATGAACATTTCTCAATCAATTTCGTTTTCTCCAGCCGTGTTACAACTACCAAAATATACTGACTCAACTATGGCACTACAAATAGACCAGTGTAATGGACAAAAAAAACTTTAATGCTATTATTATTATTACTATTATCATTCTTATTGTAGAAATGAACTTTCACCTTGCCAGTAGGTAAAGCTATCTGGTGGTGGTGGAAGTGTGCCATGGAGTCAGTTCTGACTCATAGCGAGCCTGTATAGGGTTTCCAAGGCTATAAATCTTTACGGGAGCAGAAAGCCTCATCTTTCTCCCACAGAATGGCTGGTAATTTTGAACTGCTGACCTTGAGGTTAGAAGCACCAAATCGTAACCACTACGTTACCAGAGCTCCTCAGTTGGTTACTGTGGAAGTGTCATTCATTAAGTCAACAGTCAACAATGTTTACTAAATGATAACTGAGAAAGACAGTCTCATCCAGTCCCTGAATTTTTAACAAGCTTGCTGCCCATCTATAAGGACTTCACTACTTGCCCTAGGAGTTTTAAGTAATAAATAAATCCATATCCACTGACACAGACATGGACACAAGCATCCATACACTCACTAATGTATGGTAAATCTGGATATACTGACAGTGCTAGGCCAAGATGGGTGTTTACCAACATCCTACTTAGCGACAACTCCTGTTGTTGTTGTTGTTGTGAAGTGCCATAGAGTTGGTTCTCTTTTGAGCTGCCAAGGAACGGCCAGTAGGTTGGAACCACCAACCTTGTGGTTAGCTGTACAGTGCTTATCCTACAATACCAAACTGCCTACCTGCCCTTTAATGTTATATAAATTTGCCCTTACTTTGAAACCATTAAACCAGTCCCTACCTGTAATAAATTCTTCATCATAATCAGCTTCATTTGCTACATGTGCTTTTAAATCACTGCCAGGATTAGAGTCTCTTTTTTTGACACTAACTCTTCTTCTGTACCCCTCCCACCCCAAAATCAAACCTTCTTCTCTTGAGTGAATTCCAAATCATAGTGGCCCCACAGAAAAGAAGAGAACTTTTCCATAGGGTTTCCAAGGCTGTAAATCATTATGGAAGGAAACTGCTTCATTTTTGTCCTGCAAAGTGACTGGTGGGTGACTGGTAGATTCGAACTATTGTCCTTTCAGTTATCAGCCCAACTAAACCCACTGCACCATCAGGGCACCATTTTATTGCACTAAAATAAGGCTAAGTAAGAATTATATGCAGCTGTTCTGACTTACCTATACATTCCAAAGACACAGGAAGGGTCTCATTGGAAACTCAGAGACAGCCTCTAATTAAAAATGGGTATCTAGTAAAAATATCAGAGCCTGATTTAAAATAGCTCTGTAAATTGCTGTAAATCCATCACTCACCAGTCTGTCATATTGTAGTGGTTTGTGCTTTACTGTGATGTCATCAGTATTTTAAATACCAGCAGTGTCACCCGTGGTGGACAAGTTTCAGTGGAGCTTCCGGACAAGAAAGACAAGGATCTGAAGAGGAGAACTACTTCTGAATATTTAGCTGCTCAAAACCTCATGAATAGCAATAGAACATTGTAAGATACAGTACCAGAAGGTGAAAACATTATGAATAGCAGCTGAACATTGTCAGATAAAGTGTTTGAAGAAGAGCCCCTCAGGTTGGAAGGTACTGAAAATACAACTGGGGAAGAGCTGCTTCCACAAAATAGAGTTGAACATAATGATGCGAATGAAGTAAAACTTTTGGAACCTTCATTTGTTGATGGGGCACAACTCAAAATGAGAAGCTAGAGCTGCAAACATCCATTAATAATCAGAATATGGGATGCATGGAGTATGAATCTAGGAAAACAGAAGTTCTCAAAAGTGAAATGGAATGCACAGAGATCGATACCCTTGGCATTAGTGAGCTGGCCATTCTGAATACAACGTCAAATGGAAGAGGAATGGTGTTGCAATCATTGTCACAAAGATCATTTCAAAATCTATCCTGAAGTACAATGTTATCTGTGATAGGATAACATACACATACCTACAAAGAAGAACAGTTAAATATCACTGTTATTCAGATATATGTACCAACAACTAAATTTAGTGATGATGAAACTGAAGAATTGCATTAGGCAAATCTGTTACAAATAGCAAAGTGTTGACAAGTAAATATATCAGTCTGAGGACTAAGGTACACCTGACCCAAGTCATGACATTATCAATTGCTTCATAAGCATGTGAAAGTTAGACAATGAATAAGGAAGACTGTTTAAGATACATTTGAATTACAGTAATGGAGAAGAATAAGAAAAGTACCATGGGTTGCCAGTAGAAAAACAAACTTGTGTTAGAAGAAGCATAGCCAGAATTCTCTTTAAGAGCAAAGATGGTGAGACTTTGTCTCTCGTACTATGGAAGGACCAGTCTCCAGAGAAGGACATCATGTTTGGAAAAGCGGAGGATTAGCGAAAAAGAGAATTCCAACAAGATGGATTGGTACAGGGGCAGCAATAATGCAAAGATTGTGCTCAAATAGAGCAAAGATTGCCAAGATGGCACAGGACTCGGCAGTGCCTCTTGTCCTGTTGTGCATGGGTCACTATGAGTCAAAACCGACTCAATGACACCTAACAACAACACAACTGATATAAATGGCATTCTGGAAAAGACAAAATGACAGGAAAAAGAAAAACCTCAGTGGTTGTAATGGGCTGGGTTGGGGGAGAAAGTGACCACAAAGAGAAATAAATGAACTTTGGGGAGTGATAGAAATGTGCTATATTTTTATTGTGTTGGTCATCAAATGAGTGTTCACACTTGTGAAAATCCATACAACTCTACACTTAAAAACTATGAATATTGCTATAGATAACTTTTAGATATCAATGAAGCTGTCCTAAAATAAACCAATTAGAAAGATTGTAGGGGGGAATAAGAACGCCCATAATGACAGTAAATGCTGTAATTTATTCTTTCACAATGCAGAGTTGTCACAATTGAGGGATAAAAAAACAACTTGGAAGTTTTTGTTTATGGATCAAATCTGGGACTGAATACTGTTAGAGGTCATAATCAACTGTAATTGGTATTGATTGGTTACTGTCAAATTTCAACTCCACATGCTAAAAGAAGGGAAGAAAATCAGATTGACACAGAAAGCAAAAACTTCATTTTAATTATGAATTTAAATCACTGCCTTTTCTTCTCCCGAGTAAAATATTTCTTCAGAGCTGCAGATTAAAAACATAATCACAAAAAATATAACCATTGTTGAAAAAACAATTGCAAACTTTACATGGAAAGGAAAGAGAGCCAGTATAAGCAAAGCACTGCTTAAGAAGAATAAGGTTGGAAACCTCTCACTCTCCTACTTCAAAATTTAGTACACAGCTACAATGGTCAAAACAGCTTGAAAGACACATTGATCAACAGAACAGAACTGAGAATCCAGAAATTAACCCATCCACATAGAGCCAACTGATTTTTGACAAATTACCTAAATATATCGCATGGGGAAGTGATAGTCTCTTCAACAGATGGTCCTGGCAGAACTGGAAAGCTACATGCAAAAGATTGAAGCAAGACCTTCACCTCATGCCTTATACAAAAACCAACTCAGTATGGATTAGAAACCTAAATATGAATCCCAGAATTATGAAGGCCATCAATGAAAAAATAGGGACAAATGTGAGGGCACTAATTCAGGGAATATGCAGACTACCAAACATTTTTAAAACTACACAAAGAAAAGTAGACAAAATAGATGATTCAGATATATTAAACATTTTCACTTTATGTGCATCAAAAGACTTTGCCAGAAGTGTAAAAAGGGAAACCACAGAATGGGAAAAATCTTTTGCAATGACACATCAGACGAGGGACTCATTTCTAAAATATATAGGAAACAACATCTCTACAAGAAAAAGACAAATAACCCAATTAAAAAATGGGCACAGGATATGTACAGACACTTCACCAATGAGAAGATTCAGGCAGTCAACAAACATATGAAGAAATGTTTACAATCACTAGCCCTTGTTGTTGTTAGGTACCTTTGAGTTGGTGCTGACTCATAGTGACCTTATGCACAGCAGAACAAAACACTGCCCCATCACTAGCCATTGTTGTTGTTGTTGTTATGTGCCATGGAGTCAGTTCCAACTCATAGCAACTCTGTAAAGGGTATCCTAGGCTGTAAATCTTTATGGGAGCAGAAAGCCTTAACTACAGCTGGTAGTTTCCAACTGCTGACCTTAAGGTTCACAGCCCGATTCGTAACCACTACAGTACCAGAGCTTCTTAGAGAAATGCAAATCAAATCAACAATGAGATAGCATCTCACACTAGCAATAACAGTAAAGATCAAAAAAGTAGAGGGCAATTAATGCTGGCGAGGATGTGGAGAAACTGGGACGCTCCTGCATTGCTGGTGGGATTGCAAAATGGTCCAACCACTCTGGAAATCAATATGGCGCTTCCTCAGAAGGTTGGAAATAGAGATACCTTATGATCCTGCAATTCCTCTACTTGGTATTTACCCACAAGAAATACAAGCCATAACACGGGTAGATATATGCACACCAGGATTCATAGTAGCACTATTTACAATAGCAAAAAGATGGAGACAGCCAAAGTGCCCATCAACTGAAGAATGGATAAACAAACTTTGGTACATACACACAATGGAATAGTATGCTGCCCTGAAGAATAACAAAGAAGCTGTAAGCCACCGTATAACATGGATGAACCTTGAGGACATTAAGTTGAGTGAAATTAGTCAATCACAAAAAGAGAAATACTACATAGGACCACTACTGTAAAAGACTAAGAAAAATAACCCATACTAAAAGAAGGGGAAAAAAATTCTATGGTGGTTACTGGGATGTGGTGGGGGGGGGGCGGTGAGAGGAGGGAAGGTAAGGTGGAGCACAGGGTAGAGAATAGACACAGGATAGTTTGGGTGCTAGGGAGGGGGGCAATACACAAGAAGGGGGAGGGGAATGGAAGAACAAAGCTGACAGGAAAACAATTAGGTAGGTTTGCATGGGCTAAGTGAGACAAAGGTAAATAATGATGTATGAACAACCTTGGAACAACAGGGCTCTGGGATATATGGATTGAGACATGGTTGGAATAGGCAAAAGGGGGGAAATAATGTTAAGATGCTTGGCTGTCTTTTGAATCTCGGTTTCCCTTGCATACCATTATAGACACTTGAGGGGGAGAGAAAGGAATATCCAGAAATATCACTATGGAAAGCTTGTTAGTCCGTCTTCTGCTTATAACTGATTAGAATACCTAAAATGGGGCTACAACATGCCCAGTGAAGGAGGCTTCCTGTGGAGCCTCTGCAATACATAAGACTATAGGTAGAATCCTGAACCCCATCCAGAATCTTCTAAGGTGGAAAATATCCACTTAAATGGACAAGCAGTCCAGCCTGGAGTGGAGAGAAGAAGAGAAGACACTTCTTGAAAGAAAGAGTGACAGGAAAAATACAAAACAATAAAGGAAGACCGACTGATTACTACAAGAACAAACAAGTTGTTCACCCAAGAGACATCAAGGCAAGGGGTTGGGTCCCCTCAGGGCAAACCCCCTTCCAAGACTAAAACTCATTGGGAATACACGCTCTGATTGGTGACCACATTGGTCACCAATAAGGCAAAGTGAGAAAGAAACAGCAATGAAACTACGAGCTAAACCCTACAACATTCAATAGACTCCTGTGAAACTAGGTGGAGACCTGGTTGGCCAGCAGTGTGGCAAGACCTGGGGACTCTTGGGCCCAGAGTCAGTGACATAGCCACAGAGAACTATAGTGGAGAGTGAAGCATCCAGCTGATAAGAAGAGAGGGCATATGCATAAGAACACCCACACTTGCAGATAATACCCACTTCACCTGGCTTCAATGACTGGGTGATCAGAGCTCACTATAAGAAGAAAAATGACTAAAAAAATAGTAATCTGACACAATTTGATGACGGTGACATACACCTATGGATGCAGTAGCTCAAAAGAGGGAACAAATCTTTGCAGAGAGGATCATTCCCACCCACTCCATACACAGAGTAGACAGGGATAAGCAACTTGGATATTGGCTACCCAAATAGGTGGGGGTTGGGGTTGCTACAAAGACAAGAAGTGACCGGCTTACAAGCTGTCAAGAGGGAGTCTAGATTCAGAGGGCATGGAGGGAGGTAGAATCTCCACTGAGGAGTATCCAATCTGTCTGGACAGGGCTGATGGAGATGTGAATAGGTCCCTTGTGATACAATAGTGAATAATTGTTATCAGAACTGACTGTGAGGATTGGAAATGTAAAGGTAGAAGTTTTGTTGCAAAAGGAGGGGAGTGATTGACTTTGCAGTATAGGAGCCGAGGTCCCTGGGACCACCAAGGGAGAATAGTGGAGAGTGGGACCCTACCCAGAGAAGCAGTGACACCAGAGATGGAGGCAGAGACAATGACATGGAGAGATTGAGCAGTTGGGGACTTCAGACACAGAGAGGGAGAGGGGCTGTGTGCTGACGACCAAGGGGCAGGCTTGCAGGGTATACCCTTTGGTTGGTTGATGATGCATGGAGGGGACTGTAACCATGGCAATGAAAGGATATACGAGAGGATGAATGTAAAGCTAATGTTCTCCCATGTAAACTATCACATAATTCACAATAAAACATTAAATATATATACATATATGTATATATATATGTATATATATATATGTATACACACACACATATACATACATACACATAAGGAGCCTCTGGTAGCGTAGTGGTTACGAATCGGGCTGTGAACCGCAAGGTCAGCAGTTCAAAACTACCAGCAGTTCCACGGGACAAAGATGAAGCATTCTGCTCCCGTAAAGATTTACAGCCTCGGAAACCCTGTGCAGGGTTGCTATGAGTTGGAACCGACTCCACAGCACATAACAACAACAACATATATATAAAACCATTACCAATATAATAAAAGAAAAAACACATTGCCATCAAGTCAGTTCTGACTTATGGTACCCCATGTATGTCAGAATAGAAGTGTGTTCTCCATTGAGTTTTCAATGCATATTTCTCAGAAGTAATACAGCCACGCCTTTTTTCTAAGGAGCCTCTGAATAGACTCCAATCTCTAACCTTTTGGTTTGCAGCTGAGCCTCTAATAATCAGGAACTCCAGCATTATTATAAAAATCCACAAAACATTTCTGATCCCAATGCTTTTCTACATTTATACAAACCTTGCCTAATCTGTAGCATTTCCACATTCATTACTTTACATAACTCCTGTGTAGTCAGACACACAATTATGTGGGAATACTAAAAACTCTTTCTTTTTCATAGTGTTTCAGAGTCACGTAGCATAACATGTATGTTAAATCTTTCATTTGTCACTAATCCATGCTCAAATAAATTTAATCTATTTCACAGATGAGGGAGGCAAACAGCAAGGTGTGTACAGTTTGCCCCATTAAAGACCCAAGCTTTTGGATTTACATGTAACATTTGAACTCAGGAGTTCTGACTCCTGATAATAGTTAGACTTCCCTATTCGGAAATTTTTAAACATTGAATTTTGACAACTATCCTGTGAGGTATTATTATTGGCTCCCTTTAACAACTGATGAAATTGAGACATAAAGGAGCTTAGTAGCTTGTTCAAGGTTATAAAGCTAGAAAATTAAGAAACCAGAATTCAAATAGTCAATTGGGCTGTAGATTATATGGTAAACCATAGACTATTGTGAGTAAACAGCAGCCATTATTCCTATGCTGAGCGTATGGCTCATTCTAACCAATCCATGTACTTCATACACATTTGTTTTAAGGGAAACTGAACTTTATTTCACATAAATAAGAATAATATCACCTCTTTTGTTTCTGTAGGGCCCCAGAACCATCCGATAAAGCTAAGTGTTCTTTACGTTATCCTGATCTTGCCTCTAACTGGTTTCCTAACCCACTTAAATCCCATGGTACCTAAGGTCAAATACAAATCAAGTATATGGCTCTGTTTCCTGTCTGTGCCCTGAATCCTCTTTGCAACTTCTCCCCAACTTTGAAAAAGCACATCTTCTACTTCTTTTGCTGTTATACCCTGGCCACAAAGAGCAACTGAACAAATCACTAAAAACAAACCACCATGAGATTGGTTCCACCATGAATTCTTGACCTCCAAATTGAACAAACATATTAGTATCATTCAGTAATGACTGTCATACAGAACAAATTCCTGTAGCATTTAATTAGAGATGCTAGTCCAAAGTTTCATCTCCAATTTTCTTACTTGACTGAAGAAATTGAAACTATCAGATATAAAATCCTCAACTCTTTGTCTGCACATACACATGGCTGGTGGGGTGATTATGTGCCATGGAGTTGGTTTCGACTCATAGCGACTCTGCATATGGTTTCTGAAACTGTAAATCTTTATGGGAGCAGAAAGCCTCATATTTCTCCTGAGGAACAGCTGGTAGTTTCAAACTGCTGTCCCTGAGGTTAGCATCCTGATTCATAACTACTACGCTACCAGAGCACAGATACATACTTAACTATTATCTGCTTGGAGTCCTGGTGTGTCACTGTAGGATAAACACTGGACTGCTAACCACAAAGTTGGCAGTTCAAACCTATCAGCCCATCCTAGGATACACTTTACAGGGTCGCTATGAGTTGAAACTGACTTGACAGCCCTTAGCAGTAACAACAACATTATCTGCTTGATCTCATACCATATCACCTCCATTTTTTAATGAAAAGCTGTTTATTCCTCTTGCTTCAAGTTATTCCCTACATTCATATTTTCATTTCAAGCCTTCTTAATTCCTTTGAGACTTCTTTCTATTATGGACCTTCAATTTCTCTGTATTAGCATGAAAATCTCCTTCTCAGTTGCTTCTTGAATTTATCACATAAACATGCTAAAATATTTTTTTCCCCTAAAATTCCTTTTTGTGTCACAGCACCTCTCTTCCTTAGACTTCTTCACAGACAAATTTATCTTGGAAGAGAAAATGTAAACATTTCTTATTCTTCATTTCCTCTTTGTTTGGCAGACCAGTGCCATATAGCTTCTATTTTCAAAATGACTTTGTGAAAACTTGTAAAATTAAACTTCGTATTGACTCAGCAGCAATCACTTTGTTTTTTACAGCGATTGCCTGGACTGGGGATAGAGGAAGGGGTATAAGGAAACTTTGGGGGATAATAAAAATAGTGTCAGTCTTTTACTGTGGCAATGGCCTCACATTTGTCAAATCCCAATAAACTACACCTTAAAAGGGCACAATTTGAAAGTAATTTAATTCAATTCATCACCCAAACAGGCTAAAGAAAAAAACATGATTATATCAACAGATGCAGAAAAAATATTTGACAAATGCATCATCAATTGACCAAAACACTCAACAAACAGGGATAGAAGAGAACTCTCTCATCTTGATAAAGAACACCTATCCAACCCCCCCCCCAAAACATAGAGTTAATATTATACTCAGAGTCCTGATGTGGTTCTATCAGATAAGCACTGGACTGCTAAACACAAGGCTGGGTGTACAAATCCACCAGCCACTCTTCAGAAACCCTATACAGGGTAGCTGTGAGTTGAAACCTATTCAATAGCACTTAACAACAACAATAGCATATACAAGGTTGAGAAATTAAATGGTTCCCCTTAATATCAGGAATAAGACAAGTATAGTCTTGCTCACTACTCTTATTCAGCATCATAACAGAAGTCCTAGCTAGTGCAATAAGACAAGAAAATTAAATAAAATTTATAGATAAGACAGTTTTCTTTGCATGTGATATGACTGTCTATGTAGAATAATAAAAATAAAGAATAATAAAAAAGAAAAATTATGCAACTAATAAGAAACTATAGCAAGGTTGTAGGATACAATACATAAACATCAATTTTCCTATATACCAGCAATAAACAACTGAAATTTTACCTAAACATACAACAGTACACACCATCATTTTCATTAGCATTAAAATAAAACTAAACAAATAAAGAAAAAAGTCTTAAGGTAGAAGGCATATGTGCAAAATCTTTATTAGGTAAACTACCAAACTCTGATGAAAGAAATGGATAATCTAAATAAAATGAGACATATTCTATATTCAGAAATAGGAAGACCTCATATTGGTGGTGTGCCATGGAGTCAGTTAGGACTCATAGCAACCCTGCATAGGACTTCGGAGGCTATAAATTTTTATGGGAGCAGAAAGCCTCATCTTTCTCCCATGGAACTGCTAGTAGTTCAAACTGCTGACCTTTAGGTTAGCTGCCCAACTGATAATCACTACGCTACCAGACCTCATATTACTAAGATGTTAATTCACCTCAACTTGACCTATATATAGATTGAATATACTTCTAATCAAAATCTGAGCAACTTATTTTGCCCTGCTTTTTTGTTAAATATTGTTGAGTCAGTTCTGACTCCTAACAATCCTGTACAGGGTTTCCAAGGAACGACTAGTGGGTTTGTACCACAAACCTTGGGGTTAGCAGTCCAGTACTTATCCCACAGCACCTCACCAGGACACCATATTTTGTGTTGTTGTTGCTAGATGCTATCGAGTCAGCTCCAACTCGTAGTGATCCTATGCACAACAGAACAAAACACCACCTGGTCCTGTGCCATCCTCACAAGGGTTATGCTTGAGTCTACTGCTGCTGCCACTGTGCCAATCCATCTCATTGGGAGTCTTCCTCATTTTTGATGATCTGCCAGTTGACTAAGCATTATATCCTTCTCCAGGGACCGAGCCTTCCTGATAAATACATACAAAGTTTGTAGCTAGTAACAAACTGATTTAAAGGTTAAATGGGAAAACAAAAGACCCATATAGCCAACATAATATTGTTGTTATTGTTAAGTGTCATTGAGTCAGTGCTGACCCATAGCAACCTGTATAGGATTTCTGAGGAGCGGCTGGTAAGCTTGAACCATCAACCGTGCAATTTAAACCAATCTTGCAACCCAACACGTTAACCCCAGTGCCACACCATGACTCCTAACATAATATAAAGAAAAGCAAAGTTAGAGTGCTGACACTGTCTGACTTTGAGCAACTACACGGCTTTAAAACAACAGTGATCAAAACAGTATGGCATTTGACAAACAGTATGGTGACAAACAGCTCAAGAAAATGGGCCAAAAATAATCCCACCACACACATATAATCTAGTGATCTTTCACAAAGGCAGAAAAGATAACCTAATAGACAAAGAATAGGTTTTTCAATACATGGTACTGGACCAATTAGACAACAACATTAAAAAAAAAGAAAAGAAAATACAGATCACAGAACTAAACACAAAATACAAAACTACTAAAAGTCCTAGAAGATACGGAGCAAATATTTATAAAATACATATCTAATAAAGGACTTATCCCCAAATAAACAAGAACTACTAACATTTACTAAAATCAATTACAAAATAGGTAAAAGATCTGAACAGATACTTCATGAAAGAAGATCTACAGTGTAAGTATAAAATGTTGTTGTTACTTGCCACTGAATTGGTTTTGACTCATAGCGACCCTATATATGGTTTCTGAGGAGTGGCTGGTGAGTTTGAACCACTAACCTTGCATTTCAAATCAACCTTGTGGTTGTGTGCCATCAAGTCAGTTCTGACTCATAGCAATCTTGTATAGAGTTTCTAAGGAGAGGCTCCTCAGTTTGAATCATGGACCCTGCAGTTAGCAGTCCAGTGTTTATCTTATAGCACCATACTAGACTCCTTAAATGTCACTGCAGTTGTTGTTAAATGCCATCAAGTTGGTTTCAACTCCTAGCAACCCCGCATAGGGTTTCCAAGGAGCAACTGGTAAATCTGAATCCCCAACTTTGCAGTCCTGTGCATTATTCCACAGTGCCACATTGTTGTTGTTGTTAAGTGCCGTAGAGTCAGTTCTGACCCATAGCGACCCTGTACAGGGTTTCCGAGGGTGTAAATCTTTACAGGAGTAGAAAGCCTCATCTTTCTCCTGCGGAGTGGCTGGTAGTTTCAAACCGCTGACCTTAAGGTTCGTAACCTGATTCGTAACCACTACGCTACCAGAGCTCCTTACAGCGCCACATTAGGACTCCATTAAATGTCATTGTTGCTGTCATTCAGTGCCATCGAGTCGGTTCTGACCCATAGCGACCCTGTATAGGGTTTCTGAGGAGTAGCTGGTGAGCTTGAACCACTGTTCTTGCAGTTCAAATGCCTTTACAGTCTGACGCATTAGCCCACAGAGCCACACCAGGACTCCATAAATGTAACTGGGGAACTGAAATTAAAATAACTACAAGTCTAATAAAGTGATTTAAACCAAAACTGCCAACAGCACCAACCATGTGGAGCAACAGAAACTCAATCTCACATTATTGGTGGGAGGACAAAATAGAACAAACATTTTAAAGACAGTATATATGATAACATCTTACAAGATAAAAATATAAGCTTACCATAGGATTCAGGACCCTCACTCTTAGATATTTAACCAGCAGAACTGAAAATGAAAATTTATGGCAGCTTTATTCATAATTGTTAAAACTCATAAGCAGCTAAAATGTCCTTCTTCATTGGTCAAAATTTTTACAAGTACATATTCGATCCTTTTTCTTAGTCCATCTGTCTTTACATGAAAGAGTTGCTAAAAGCATGCATCATTGCTATTTGAAACAACAGTGGCATAGCTTCCAGCACTAAGCCACCTCAGTATAACAAACTCATAGACGTACTTTTTTTTTTTTTTTTAATTGGCCAGTGAAAACCTTATGAATAGCAGGAGAATAGTGCCAATTTCTGGTATAATGCCAAAAGATGAAATTCTCAGGTTATAAGGCACTCAAAGTACAACTGAGGAAGAGCTGCCATCTCAAAGTAAAGTCGACCTTAAGGATATAGATAGAGTAAAGCTTTCAGGACCTTCATTTGCTGATGTAGCATAACTCAAAATGAGAAGAAACACCTACAAACATCCATTAAAAAATGAAAGACAGAATATGCAAAGTGTGAATCTGAGAAAAATGAAAGTTGTCAAAAATGAAATGGAATGCTTGAAGATGGATTTCCTAGGCATTAGTGAATTGAAATGGACTGGAATGGGCCATTTTGAATAGGATAGTCATACAGTCTACTATGTGGAGGATGACAAATTGAAGAGGAATGGCATTACATTTGTCAAAAAGAACATTTCAAGATCTATTCAGAAACATAATGCTGTTAGTGATAAAATAATATCTGTTCGCCTGCAAGGAAGAGCATTTGATTCAACTATTATTCAAATCTACACACCAATCACTAATGAGCTCAAATGTAGCAATGATGGTGAGGATGGCACGGAATCTGACAGTGTTTCATTCTGTTGTACCAGGGTTCATTCACAGAACAACAAACAAAATATCATTCAATAGGTGAATGGATAAACAAATGATAGTACATCAAATTAATTTCAATTCATGAAAACTCTATGTAAAGAACTACACTTCATATGGTTTTCAAGTCTGTGACCTTTAGGCAGCACACTGCAAGAATTTTCTTTCAAGGTAGATTCAAACTCAAACACAGATGTTGTTGAAGTTAGGTACCCTTGAGTCAGCTCTGATTCACGGTGACCCCATGCACAACAGAGCGAAACACTACTCAGTCCTGTGCCATGTTCACAATTGTTATGTCTGAATCCATGATTGCTGCCACCATGTCAATCCATTTTGTTGAAGGTCTTCATCTTTTTCACTGACCATCCACTTTTCCAAACATGATGTCTTCTTGAGAAACTAGTTGTTGTTGTTTTTGTTATGTGCCATGGAGTCGGTTCCAACTCATAGCAACCCTGCACAGGGTTTCCGAGGCTGTAAATCGTTACAGGAGCAGAAAGCCTCATCTTTCTCCCATGGAACAGCTGGTAGTTTCAAACTGCTGACCCTGAGATTAGCAGCCCGATTCATAACCACTACACTATCAGAGTTCCTAAGAGACTAGTACCGCCTGATAATATGTGCAAAGTATGAAAGGCAAAGTCCTACCATCCGCTCTTTCAAGGAGAATTCTGCCTGTACTTACAACACAGATTTGTTTGCTCTTCTGGTCGTCTATGTTACCTTCAATATTCTTCTCCAACACCATAATTTAAATGCACTGAGTCTTCACTAGTATTCCTCACTACTGTTCAAATTTCACATGCATATATGACAATTGAAAATACCACTGCGTGGGTCAGACACACCTTAATCTTTTACTTTTAAACACTTTAAAGAGATCGTGTGAAGCAAATCTGCCTATGCAATACACTGTTTGAATTCTGACTGCTACTTCCATTAGTGTTGATTGCAGATCCAAGCAAAATGAAGTCTTCAATAACTTCAATCTTTTCTATGTTATTTATGGGTGGTCTAATAGTGAGAAATTTTGTTTTCTTTACATTGAGATGCAATCCACACTGAAGGTTGTAGTCTTTGATCTTCATCAGTGAGCACTTTAAGTTGTCTTCACTTCTAGGAAGTTTGTATATCTGCATATCGCAGGTCATTAATAAGTCTTCCTCCAACATAATGTCATACTCTTCTTCATATTATCAAATTTTTTCAGATAATTTGCTCAGCATACAGATTGAATTAGTATGGAGAAAGGATACACCCTGATACACATGCTTCCTTGTTTTAAACCATTCAGTGTTCCCTGGTTCTGTTTGAACACCTACCTCTTAATGTAAGTACAAGTTCTTCAAGAGCACAATTAAGGGTTCTGGAATACCCATTCTTCAAACTGTTATCCATGGTTTGTCAAGATCCATACAGCTGAATATATTTCTTGTATTCTCTGCTTTCAGCCAAGATCCACCTGATGAAAGCAATATCCCTCATGCCACATCTTCTTCCGAATCTGACTTGAATTTCTGGCAGCTCCCTGTTGATGTACTGATGAAGTATTTTGCTTGCATGTGATATTAATGACATTGTTAAATAATTTCCCAATTTGTTGGGTCACCTTTCTTTGGAATGGGCACAAATATGGATATTTCCCAATAGGTTAGTCAGTTAACTTTCTTCCAAATTTCTTAGCATAGCTGAGTGAGCGCCTCCAGTGCTGCATCAGTTCGTTGAAATATTTCCATTTTTACCTCGTCAATTCCTGGAACCTTGTTTGCCTTTAGTGCAGCTTGGAGTTCTTCCATCAGTACCATGGATTCTTGATCAAATGCTACCTCTTTACATTGCTGAAAATCTGCCATTACTTTTTGGTACAGTGACTCCATGCATTCCCTTCTGTATTCTTTTGGTACTTTCTCCCTTGTTCAATATTTTGTCCACAGAACACAATATTGGTAAATCAAGGCCTGAATTTTTCTTCAGTTCTTTCAGCTTGAGAAAATGATGAATGTGTTATTCCCTTTTGGTTTTCTAATTCCAAGTCTTCACACATTTCATTATAATACTTGATTTTGTCTTCTCAAGCTGCCCTTTGAAATTTTCTTTTCAGTTCTTATACTTCCTCGTTTCTTCCATTTGCTTTAGCATCTTTACACTGGAGAGCAAGTTTCAGAGTCTCTTCTGACATCCATTTTGGGTTTTTTTCTTTCTTACCTGTCTTTTAAATCATCTTTTACTTTCTTTCTATATGATTTTCTTGATGTCATCCCACAACTTTTCTGGTCTTCAGTCATTAGTCTAATGTATCACATTGGTTCTTAAGATGGTGTCCAAATTAAGTGGGATAATTTCATAGTCATATTTTGGCTATTGTGGACTATTTTAATTTTCTTCATTTTCAGCCTGAACTTGCATATGAGCAATTGATGGTGTGTTCTGCAGTCTACCAGTGGCCTTGTTTTGGCTGATGAGACTGAACTTCTCCAGAGTCTCTTCACACAGATTCCTGTGCATTCCATCTGGTGAGATCCGTGTGTATAGTCACCTATTATTTTATTTTAAAATAGTATTTGCAATGAATAAATCATTGGTATTATAAAATTTTAGCATGGGATCTCCATCATTGCTTCTATCACCAAGGCTGTATTTTCCAACTACTGATCTTGGTTTCCAGTTCTTGCCAGTAATTATTAATGCATCTTGATTGCATGTTTAATTAATTTCAGACAGAAGAATTTCATCACCACTGGCTTGAGTGGTTACTGTGTAAATTTGAAGTAGTTGAGAAACCAACCATTCGCATCACCCAGGTACTTTAGTACACACATACAGTTGATTATTATACAGCAATATAAAGAAATGAGCTATCAAGCTTTGAAAACACATTGCTGTTGTTGTTGTGAAGTGCAATCGAGTTGGTTCTGCCTCACAGTGTCTTTGTTTAGGGTTTTCAAGGAGCAGCTGGTGGGTTTGAACTGCTGACCTTGTGGTTCGAGTCCAGTGCTACACTAGGAGTCAGAAGAATATAAATTAAATGCATATTATAAAGTGAATGAAATCTATCTGGAAAAACTACATACTGTATGATTTCAACTACAATGTCTGTCTGGAAAAGTCAAATACATGTTGTTCTTGTTAAGTTCCACTGAGTCAGTTCTGACTCAAAGAGACTCTATATGGGGTTTCCAAACTGTCTATCTTTACTGGAGCAGAAAGTCTCATCTTTCACCTGTAGTCAGATATATGCGGTAGAAAAAAGATCAGTTGTTCCCTGGACTCAGTGGAGAGGGGAAAGGAGTGAATAAGTAGAACACTGGAATTTAAGGGCAAAATATGATTCTGCATATTTTGTATGCGTGGACACATGACACTTTGTATTTTTCAAAACCCACAGAACTACACAGCATATAATGTGAATCCTAACGAAAGCTATATACTTTTATCAGTTTTGGCTCACCAAATGTCCCACACAAATGCAAAATATTAATGAAAGTTTGAAAGTTTATATGGGAACCCTCTGCACTATGTGTGTAATATTTATGTAAGCCTAAAACTACTTTGAAAAAAATAAGGAGCTCTGGTAGTGTAGTGGTTACGAATCGGGCTGCTAACCGCAAGGTCTGTAGTTCAAAACTACCAGCTGTTCAGAGGGGGAAAGATAAGGTGTTCTGCTCCCATAAAGATTTACAGCCTCAGAAACGCTGTGCAGAGTCATTATAAGTCTGAACTGACTCCACGTTACTTAACAACAACAACAACAAGAATACTTTGAAAAAAAAAAACAGTGAATTGAAAAAATAGGCAGCTTGTTATATACAAATTATTCATTAACAAGCTTGATTAAAAATAACTCAACATAAGGTTTCTTTTAAAAAACACACAATAGATTAAAAAAACGAACTGAAAGAAAGTGAAAGAGACACCATAAACCATGCAGCTAGATACTAAATTGAGATGAAAGTTTCCTCTCGATGAAGTCAGAAAGGGAACAACAGGAATTAGGAAGTGTTTCTATGCTTCAGAAATTCAAAGAATGCAGCACTTAATCTTCATTCATAGGTGAGGTTTTAGGTAACAGCTTTAAAAATTCAGAAAATTTAATTAAGCATTTTATACATTACTTCTATTTTTAAAAATGAGTGCACGGCATTAAATAATTACTTAATGAAAGAATTTCTACAGCTACTGAAATAACCTGAACTTCACTTGCTTCTTTCTGACAATATAATATACTACAGGGATAGATAAGAGTTGAAGAAAAAGCATCTTCTATGTGCTAGGTACTTTAGATATATAATCTTATTTCATCTAACATGTATAATAAAAGCTTGTTAAGTGAAATAAGATTACTTATTTAACATGGTTAAGCAACACAGCTAATATGTAATTATAGCAGAATCAGTTCCACATTCTGTCAAGCTTTACAATCTTTGCTGTATGCCATACACATCTACCAATCTAAAGGAGTGACTTGTCAATGTTCCCATTAAACAATTTTTCTCAGATATTAGTTATCTGAAGAAATCATTGGCAAGTGCTAAGACACAGGCAATCTATCCTTACATACACTGTTATGTGCATGGAATACCAATAACCACTGGTCCTGGAGGAAAAATGAATGTGCTTTAGCCACTAAGAGATGTGGGGATCAGTTATCCTGCTCTGAGAACCCAACTGTCTTCCCCCTGTAATGAGGAAAATCTTAAGGAAAGCAAAACATATACATTATTAGCCTTGATTCTATTATAAAGTCTTCAGGAAGCTATTGGTTGAATCCCCAAGAATTCTACACCATATAATATGGAACAGCCTAATTATATGAAGAACATGACAAAATGACTATTTTAACTGTAAGACATCATCTGATTTCCAACAAATGCTGTATTTTTATAGGTATGTATAAAATGAATAACTGAAAAATTCATTCTCAACAGTTCAAATATTTACCTTACTGGGTGGAGTAACTTAGTATTGGCCACTTACAGAATAGAAAGGTGCTAATGCTAGTTTTAGTTGAACTTATTAAGAACTGTGCTTTCTTTATCAACAATGAGCTTCTAGCTCAGCTGTTTCTTTGTATCCTAGAAATTCTAAGTATCTTTTAAATACAAAACAAACCTTAGATTTGCATTCTCCCATTTTCTTGCAAACTACATCCAATATATCATGAATATTAATAGTTCTATCTTCAAAATACAACCCAAATCCCACCACTTCTCTGTAACACTTCTCTGTTCACACACTACAGTTACCATTTAGATGATCCAGTTGTCTCCACCCTTCATCTCTACAGAGTACAAGGGGTCTTCAAAAGTTAAATATAAAATGTAAAAAAAAAAAAGTTAATGAGAATAATCCATTATCTTTCCATTATATTTTTCATGAACTTTTTGAAGTACCCTCTTATTTCCATACAATAGCAAGAGAGGCCCTTTTAAATGATAGCCTGATGTGTCTGACCTTTGCTTGAAATCTTCTAAGGCTTCTTCTCATCTCACTTAGCCTAAAAATAATGTCCCTACAATATACCTATGGAGTCCTGGTGTGGCGCTGAGGGTTAATGCACTGGAAACTAGAGTGAGTTTGAACCACAAGGTTAGCAGTTCAAGCTCTCCAGCTGCTCCTCAGAAACACTTTACATGGTCATTATGGATTGGAACCAATTCAACGGCACTTAACAACAACAATATACCTGTTGTTGTTGTTAATTTCAAAGCAGTTCAAAAGGCTTTGCCGCCTGGCACATTAACCCAGAGTGCCACACCAGGACTCCAACAATATACCTACAAGGCCCTAAATTCACAAACATACACACATTCTTCTCTACAGTCCAACAGGCTTCTTTCAGCACCTGGAAAACTCCAGGCATTCCTCTGCCTGAACACCTTTCATGAGCTGTTCCCTCTGCCTGGAGTCCTCTTTCCCTGCAAGGTGGGTTTTAACTGCAAGGTCAGCAGACCAAACTCACCAGTCACTCCTTGGAAACCCTATAAAGGGTCGCTATGAGTCAGAATCAACTTGACAGCACTTAACAGTAAAAAACAACAAGTGTTCATTCCTATTTACAATGGAATCGCCCCCTTTCTTTTTCTTTTTAGCACACATCACTAACATACCAAATATTTTCTTTTTTGTCCATCTTCGTTCATTGGAATAGTATACAAGTTCTATCAGGATTTGTCTATATATTTCACTGCTGTGTCAACAGCATTGAGAGAAGTGGCTGGTACATGTGACAATTCAAAAAGAAATATTTGTCAAACGAGTATTATTGTGACATATGAAATTTTAACATTAACATAGAAAAGAATGTTTGTGTTATTTGCTACAACTGAAATATCTATAACTTCCTCCTCTAATAATGTTATCAAGTACTTCAGATGTAAATTGAAAATAAATGAGAAAATGGAGCGAAAGTTTGCTTTACATAGTTTAGTACTGTAATTTTATTTATCATAATTTTTTTCCCTGATTTAACAATATCAGTATTTTGCAGATTTCTAGGAAAACACTATTACCATGTGATTTACACAGCACTATACTTAGTCCATGATTGCTTTCTGACATGGAATGAAAAATAGATGAGGGAATTAATGAACACTGACTTTAAATGAATTCTCAGCACTGATATGGAAGTCATCCATAAGGAAGTCTACTGTCAAGATCATACTTGTTCCTCCTGCAGGAAATACTAAATGAAGACATCCGTCTTAATTATCTTTGTTGTTTTTGTTGTTCCTATTAAAGTTGGTTTTGACTCAAAGCAATCCTGTACACAATAAAACAAAGCACTGCCTGATGGTGCACCATTCTAGTAATAGTTGTCAGGTTTAAGCTCATTGTAATTACTGTGTCAGGTTGTTTGCTAACCTTACACTTTAGCAACCATGATGTCCTTCTCCAAGGACTGGTCCTTCCAGATTACATTTCCAAAGTATGTAAGACAAATGTTTCCAAGTTAGACTTGTTTGTTCTCTTAGCAGTCCATGGTACTTTCAATCTTCTTCACTAAAACCATAATTCAAATGCATTGATTCTTCACATTCTTCCTTATTCAATGTCCAACTTTCCCACACATCTGAAGAAAACACCATGGCTTGTGCCAGTGCATCTTAGTCCTTACAGTGACAGCTTTGTTCTTAGACACTTTAAAGAGATCTTTTGCAGCAGATTTGTTTAATGCAATATGTTGTATGATTTATTGACTGCAGCTTCTTTAAGTGTGGATCCAAGTAAAATGACATCTCTAACAACTTCAATCTTTTCTCCATTTATCATGATGTTATTTATTGACGCTGTTGTGAGGATTTTCATTTTCTTTACACTGAGGTGCAATCCATAATGAAAGCTGCAGTCTTTAATCTTTAACTTTTTCAAGTCCTCCTCTGTTCCTTTAAGCAAAGTTGTGCTATTTGCATATCAAAGGTTGTTCAGGGGTCTTTCTCCAATCCAGAAACCATGTTCTTCTTCATATAATTCAACTTCTCAGATTATTTGCTCAGAAAGGATACAACCCTGACACCCACCTTTCCTGATCTATGTACAGGTTCCACATGAGCACAATGGAGTACTCTGGAATACCCATTCTTCCCAATGTTACCCATAGTTTGTAATGAGCCACACAGTATAGCATAGTCAATAAAGCACAAGTAAACATCTTTCTGGTAGTCTCTGCTTTTAGCCAAGATTCATCTGATGTTGGCACTGATATTCCTCATTTCACAACCTCTTCTCAATCTGGATTGAGTTTCTGGCAACTTCCTGTTGATGTACTGCTGCAACTGTTTTTGAATTATCTTCAGCAAAATTTACTTGCATGTGGTAGTAATGATATTTGCTCAATTCTTTCTTCATTCTCTTTGTGGTCACTTTCTTTAGAATAGGCACAAATATGAATCTCTTCCAATTGGTTGGCCAGGTAGTTATCCTCTAAATTTATTGGCACAGATGACTACACTTCTCTAGTGCTGCATCAGTTTGTTGAAATACTTCAATTTGTATTTCATCAATTCCTGGACCCTTGTTTTCATTAATGACTTCAGTACAGCTTGACCTTCTTCCTTCAATACAATTGATTCTTGATCATATGGTACCTCTTGAAATATGTGAACATGGATTAATTCTTTTTGGTACAGTGATACCTTGCAATTTTTCCATCTTTTTTTTAATGGTGATTGTCATTCAATATTGCATACAGAGAATCCTTTAATATTAGAAGTTGAGGCATGATTTTTTTCTCCAGTTTAGCTACAAAAATACTTAGCCTGTTCTTCCTTTTTGGTTTTCTACTTCAGATCTTTCATTATAGTTACTTTACTTTTTCTTCCCCAGGTACCTTTTGAAATTTTCTTTTCAGCTGTTTTACATTTTCATTTCTCCAGTAGCTTTGTTTCTATATATTCAAGAGCAAGTTCCAGACTTTCTTCTGACATCCACCTTGTTTTTTTCTTTCTTTCCAGTCTTTTAAATTACATTTTGCTTTCTTCATGTATGATGTTCTTCATGTTATCCCACAACTATTCTTGCTTTCAATTGCACTGTCTAATGCAACTAATCAGTTCTTGACATAATCTTTAAATTCATATGGGATACACTCAGAGCCATATTTTGGCTCTCATGGACTTACATTCATTTTCTTCAGCTCCGGCCTATATGTGAGTAATTGACGGTCTGTTCCACAGTCTGTTCCTGTCCATGCTTTGTTTCTCTCCACAAATGTAGTCTATTTGCGTCCTATGTGTTCCATCTAATGAGTTTCACTTGCATAGTCACAGTTGTTGTTGTTGTTGTTGTTGTTAAGTCGGTTCCACTCATAGCGAACCTGTACAGGGTTTCTGAGGCTGTAAATCTTTAGGGGAGCAGAAAGCCTCATCTTTCTCCTGCAGAACAGCTGGTAGTTTTGAACTGTTGACCTTGCGGTTCACAGCCCAATTCGTAACCACTACGCTACCAGAGCAATTAATGGTATTTAAACAGGGGATTTGCAATGAATAAGTCATTGGTCTTGCAAAATTTTATCATATGATTCTAGCATCATTTCTATCACCAAGGCTGTATTTTTCAACTACTGATCCTCCCCCTTTATTCCCAACTTCAGCATTTCAATAACCATGAAAGTATCGATTCATCTTGATTGCATGTTAGATCAATTTCAGACTGAAGAATTTGGCAGAATTCGTTAATTTCAACACCACTAATAATGGTTTTAACTGGTCTTCCTTGTAGGTGTATGGATATTATCCTATCACAAACAACATTGTACATCAAAATAAATCTTAAGATAGTCTTTTTCATAATGAATGTGTTGCCCTTCATCTTCAATTTTTCATTCTTGGCATAGTAAACCATCTGACTGTCCAATTCAACATGGCCAATATCAATCCATTTCAGCTCATTAATGCCTATGATATCATTGTTATGCATTCCATTTCATTTTTGACAACTTCCAATTCTCCTAGATTCATACTTCGCACATTCCATGTTCTCATTATTAGAGTTTTTTCAGTTGTTTATTCTTATTTTGAGTTGTGCCACACCAGCAAATGAATCCCAAGAACTTTGCTCCATTCACTTCACTATGTTCAGCTCTACTTTGTGTAGGCAGCTCTTCCCACTCTGATTTTAGGTGCCTTCCAACCTAAGGGGCCCATCATTTAGTAATATATCAGACAAAGTTACTATCCTACTCATAAGGTTTTCAGTGGTTAACTATTCAGAAATCATCTGCCTCTCCTTTCTAGTCTGTCTTCATCTGAAGTTTTGCTGAAACCTGTCCACCATGGGTGACCCTACTGATACTTAAAATACCATTGGCATATCTTCCAGCAACACATCAACACACAAGTAACCAAAGCATGACAAATTGACAGATGAGTGATTGCTTCTGTGACTATTCAGATACTTTGTTGTTATGTGCCATGGAGACGGTTCCGACTCATAGTGACTCACAGGATTTCCAAGACTATAAATCTTTATGGGAGCAGAAAGCCTCATCTTTCTCCCACGGAACAGCTGGTAGTTTCAAACTGCTGACCTTGTGGTTCACAGCCCGATTCGTAAGCACTACGCTACCAGAGCTCCTTATTCAGATACTAGTCTTAGTTTATTTCATCCTGCTATAGCAGAAACCCACAAAGGGATGTCTTTAATAATCAGAAATTTATTTTCTCACAAGTTAGGAGGCTAGAAGTCCAAATTCAGATGCCAGCTCTAGGGGAAGACTTTATCCCTGTGTCAGCTCCAAAGGAAAGTCCTCATTTCCTTTCAACATATCTTGGATGTCCCTTCAAGATCTTCATGTGTCTTCGCATCAATCTTCTGGGTCTAGGAGATTCTTAGAACAAGAATCCTGGGTCTAAAGGATCCAGATCTACTTCTGGATCTTCTTTTCTGGTGTAGTTGTTATTGTTAAGTATCGTCAAGTCAATTCTGACTAATAGTGGTGCTGTATTGTTGTTGTTGTTAAGTGCCGTCGAGTCGGTTCCAACCCATAGCGACCCTGAACAGGGTTTCCAAGGGTGTAAATCTTTACGGGAGTAGAAAGCCTCATATTTCTCCCGCGGAGCAGCTGGTAGTTTATAGGGTTTCCAAAAAGCAGCTAGTGGGTTTGAACTGCCAACCTTTAGCTAGCAGTCCAGTGTTACAAGTCAGGCTACAACCTCAAGGTCAGCAGTTTGAAACTACCAGTGGTTCTACGGGAGAAAGATGAGGCTTTCTGTTCCCATAAAGATTTACAGCCTTGGAAACCCTACACAGGGTTGCTATGGGTTGTAACCGACTCAACAACGTATAAACACAACAACCATACCAATAGGTCCTTCTTTTTTGGCTCACTTCTCTTTCCTTTTATCTGTCTTAAGATAAAAGGAGATAACAGGCCATACCCCAGGGTGGAGTCCTGGTGTGACACCATAGAACAAGCTCTGGAGCACAAGGTCAGTTTCAACCATAAGGTCAGTGATTTAAACTCACCAGATGCTCCTCAGAAACCATATACAAGATTGTTACGAGATGCTATGAGATGGAATCGACTTGACTGCACTTAACAAGAACATCTAGCTAAAAGGCGATATAGACCACACTCCAGGGTAACTTCTTACATCAGAGTAAGGAGTTCATCTCACCCTATCCCCTAACCTTTACTGGCTGATAACATCAGATCACATCACTGGGAATGATTACATCATTACATAACTGCCAAATTTTGTGGGTTTTTTTCAAAAGTTTCAAACCACTGAGAATCATGGCCCAATCAAGTTGACAGTTTATTCCATGACAACTGTTCTATATTTTTTAAGATGAAAGCTTAAAGAGAGTTCTAATTGGTTGCCAACCAGCAAACCAAACTTTTAGGGACACAACAGGTGGAGGTAAAAAGGGAATGACAGAACCCAAATTGCACAGGACCTGTCACAGGACTATGGATCTCTCACTACTAATAGGCTCAGCAAGATGGAGTTGTGTATGACAGAGATGCTCAACTCAAATACACTAAAACTAATGCTAGCCAAGGACTCACAGCAGCCCCATACACAATGGGATCACTATGATCAACAGGGTTTGCATTGGTTAATTTTTTGGAGGAAATCACCTATAGTAAACCTGTATAGGGTTTCCATTGGGGTGTACTGGTATGGTGTTATAGGATAAGAACATGACTGCTAACTACAAGCTCAACAGTTCAAACCCACCACCACTTGAAAACTCTATACCGGGTTGCTGTAAGTTAGAACAGGCTCAGTGACACTTAACAAAAACAACAACCTCATGGAGTCCTGGTGTGATGCTGTAGGATATAGCACTGGACTGCAAACTGCAAGGTTAATGGTTTGAACCTACCAGCTTCACCTTGGAAACCCTATGCAGGTTTGCTATGAGTCAGAACTAAATCAACAATAACATAGTGTTTCAAAGGCTATAATCTTTACAGAACATCTCATCTTTCTCCTGCAGAGTGGCTGGTGGGTTTGAACTGCTAACCTTGCAGTTAGTACTCCCAGTACTTATTCTACAGTACCACCACTGCTCCTAGCAAGGACACTGCTGTTAAGTGATTCATATCGACCCTGTGTAGGGTTTCCAAGGAGTGTCTGGTGGGTTTGAACTATCAGCTGTGCAGTTTCCACCCAGTGCATATCTTACAGCCACGACAGCAAAGTAGAGTACCAAGAAAGAAATTCAGGAGTATCTTCCAGTACTGGAATGTACAGAGGATCTTGTTATTGAGAAGAGGACCAAATCCAGGAAAATACAAGAAATTTACTGAAGAAAATGATCTGTTCTTATCATGTTGCTTCTATTCATTTATGTAGACCTTGTATCTTCAACAATAAAATCTCACTGCTGCTGATTTTTGCTGGCTTTGTCCTGTCCTGTGTATTAAATTATCTTTCTCTAGTAGCAATTGAGCCTTCTTGCCTATCCTGATACAACTGTTTTCATAATGATCGGGTAAATCCTAATAGAAATATTAGAACTAGTACCGATGAAAGGAGCCCTGGTGGCACAATGGTGAAGTGCTTGACTGAAAACCAAAAGTCAGTAATTCAAACTCAAAACCACTCTGTAGGGAAAAAGACTTGGCAATCTATTCCCCAAAAGATATCTGCCTAGGAAACCCAACAGGGGAGTCCCATTTTGTCCTAAAAGGTGACTGTGAGACAACCTGATGGCACACAACAACAGTGCTGATGTGAGAAATGATTTTTATTCATTAAAATCCTCCTGGAGGCTTACTCACCATTTGATGATCATGTAACTCATTATTAGTGGCAGTTTACACCTTTTGTATTTAATCTGCAAAAGCTATACCACGAGCAACAAAACTTCAATGTCTTCCTCTCTACTTGTCCATAATGACAACATAAATGTTGAAAGTGATTTAGCCTCACTTTCTGAATGACATTTATTCTTTTCTTTGTATTTGGAATTAATTTAGTGTTGCTGTTGTTTGAATACTTTTAAATTAAAAAGTCAAATAAAGAATATTGAATTACATAACATATATAACTATCTCCTAGAATAACAAATATTAAGACTTTTTTTATAGTTGTTGGGATTTTATTGGGCTTTATTCTGGGTGAGGGTATTTTAATTTTTTAAAAGGTAGTCTTTCCTTTCTATTGCTCTCTTACAGAATCTTTATCAAGCCATAGGTTAAAATGACAGAGCCATAGGGCAACAGGGCTGATGTATGGTGCTGTGGGTTAATGCGCTGGACTGCAAGGTCGGCAGTTTAAGTTCACCAGCTGCTCCTTGGAAACCCTAAACAGCATCACTATGGGTTAGAACCAATTCAACGGCACTTAACAACAACTCTATGCACAGACTTCAAGAGGCAATATTTCCCAAAAAACACCAGTATGCTATGAATTACTTACTTTAAAGGGACTTGGATAAACACATGCCTTATATTTAAAAAATTTTAACACATCCTTGGTTTAGTTATATGTATAATCCGGCCCTGTGACAATGGGAGTCAAAAGAAATCTAAGGGAAAACTGTGAGTAAGAATAGTCATGAGAAGCTGGGTACTAACTGACTTCCTGATTAGACAGACGTTGTTCTAAGATATTTCAGAGGCTACTCTTGGACTACTTGAAATAGTCCATGTTTTACCATATCTGTTTCTGTTTGAATTAAGATCTATCTATCTTGGAGAGAGACCTATATATTTATATGAATCTCTTAGTGTGGTGCTTGCTATAGGTGACGCTTAGGACTGTGAACCACAGGTGAACTGTTCAAGCCCACCAGCTGCTTCTCAGAAACCCTATGCAGAATTGCTATGAGTCAGAATCAACACACCAGCACTTAACAACAATAACAAACACGATTTCATAAGGATCGAAATCTAGCAAAATCACTATTACTTCAAAATCTATTATGTATGGTAAGACATTTTGAAGAAGCAATATTAAGTCCTGATATGGCGCTGGCTGCAGAGTAATTTTAAATCAGAAGGTCAGCTGTTCAAGCTCACCAGCTTCTCCTTGGAAACCCTAAACAGGGTCACAGGGTCACTTTGGGTCAGCACTGACTCCATGAGCGCTTAATAACAATAATAATTCTTAGCATATGAAATGTTCCTAAATTAACTTAATAATACTGATTTGCTTCTCTATGCAGCTATCCCACCTATAGTGGTTGCTTCCTTTCCCCAGAAGGTACAACTATTTATCTCTTCCCATCTGGAGCAAAGAAAACAAGAAAATCAAAGATTTCATGAAAATAATTAGTACAAAGGACTAATGGATCACATCCCAGCCTCAATGATCATGAAACCAGAAGAACTTGGTGATGCCCAACTGCTATTACTGGCTGCGCTGAAAGAGATTACAAAAGGAAGTCCAGGTAGAGTGGAGAAAATACAGAAGAGCAACAACTGAAAAGAACAGGTTTACTAGTCTGATAGAGATTTGTGGAGCCCTTGAGACTAGGACCGTTAGACGCTCTTCAAACCTAGAACCAAACTTACCCCCGTCTTCAACAGATCAGCCAACAATACACATATCTATAAGGCGAACAATTCACTCTTTGAAACAGCCAAGTATATGCGGTCAAAATGGCAGCATTTGCCTTGGGTAAAGCTCAGTGGGTAGGAAGGAACAGGAAAGAAGAGTAAACAGAAACATGGTAAGTACAGGGAGGAAGTGGGAAGAATGCTGCTACATTGTGGGAACTGCAATTAATGTCAGGAATCAAAATGTGTATCAAATGTGGAATGTAAAAACAATTTGCTCTGTAAACTTTCATCCAAATCACAATAAACTGTTAAAATCAACAACAACCACCAAAAAACGTTCTCCATAAAATAAAGTAGATGTTAATTTCAAAATATATAATAATATGATTCTAGTAAAATTTTAAACATAAAGGACTATTGATATTCTTGTTATCAATAAAGGCTAAATGTGGTTTATATATAAATCTAAAGAAACTGAATTGCCCTGGGAAAGTGAGATAAATATAACTAGATACCTTCAATGAAAATACTTGTAGAACCAGACAGAAACTGTTAAACATTCCAGCTCAACAACCAACAGCTAAGTAACAATAATCAGAGAGTTGTTAAGCCCATAGAGATTCCATTTCCTTATCTATAAAATAAGGATTATCATAGCAGTGACATTATACAGTGACTTTGCCCTGCTCCTGGAACCCACTTAGTGTTCAATAAATGACCACTGTTATTACTGTGCTTTAAAAACAATAATGATCTGTGCTAGGGACTGCTAATAGTCCATCAATGTCTATTTTCCCTTGGTACCTAGCTTTAAAGTCCCTCATTTTCAGCAGAATACATCATCTGAAATAAAAATTGTATCTCCCAATCCCCTAGGACTTAGATATGGCAGGTGAAGCGTTTTGGCCAATGAGAATTTCAAAAAATGTTCTATGTGTTTGTTTTAAGTATATGCCTTTAAAAGGAGAAAACAAACAAACTGCTATCAAGTGGATTTTGACTCCTAAAAACCCTATATATGACTTCCAAGGCTGTAAATCTTTATTGTAGTAGAAAGCCTCATTTTTCTCCTGTGGAGTGGCTGGTGGGTTTGCACGGTTGACCTTGTGGTTAGTAGTCCAGTGCTTATCTACAGTCCTAGAAGATCACAAAAGATAATTTCTAATGGTGAAGCATGAGAAGAAAGACTTTGTCTATACTTCTCATTCAGAAGTGTGTATCAGAAGAGCATTCTAATACAAGGGGATTTCAATAGGTTCATGGAAAAATGCCATTATCTGTTCTTATCATATTTGCTTCTATACCTACATACCTATATGTCTATATGGATATATGCCTAGAATCCTGGTGTGGTGCTTTGGGATAAATAAGGTAACAGACTTCAAAGTCAGTGG
>NW_006408688.1:817133-823827 GCF_000296735.1 Chrysochloris asiatica | reverse complement strand
CCTTTTCACACACCTTTCTTAATTTAACCCATTCAGTGTTCCCATGTTCTGTGCAAACAACTGCCTCTTGGTCCAGGTACAGATTTCTCATGAGCACAATTAAGTATTCCGGAATACTCACACTTTATAATGTTGTCCATGGCTTGTCATGATCTACACAATCAAAAGCCTTTGCATTTCAATAAAGCACAGGTAAACACCTTTCTGATATTCTCTGCTTTCAGCCAAGATATATCGGACATCAGCAATGATATCTCTCGTTCCACGGCCTCGTTTGAATCCGGCTTGAAACTCTGGAAGTTCTCTGTCAATGTATGCTTGCAGCCGTTTCTGTATTACCTTTAGTAAAACTTTACTCGCATGGGACATCAAAGAGATTGTCCGATGATTTCTGCATTCCATTGGGTCACTTCTCTTTGGAATGGGCAAAAATACAAATCTCTTCCAATCAGTCGGTCAGATACTTAGCTGTCTTCCAAATTTCTTGGCAGAGATGAGTGACTGCCTCCTGTGCCACCTCACTTTCTTAAAAGATTTCCATTTTTATTCCATCAATTCCTGCTGCCTTGTTCTTTACCAATTCCTTCAATACACCTTCGACTTCTTCCTTCAGTATCATTGGCTGTTGATCATATGCTACCTCTTAAAATGGTTGAACATTAACCATTTTCTTTTAGTACAGTGACTCTGTGTATTCCTTCCATCTTCTCTTGATGCTTTCTGAAGCATTCAATAATGTGCCCAGAGAATCTTTCAATAACAAAGTTGAGGCTTGAATTTTTCTTCAGTTCCCACAGCTTGCTAGATGCTGAGCGTTTTCTTCCCTTTTGGATTTCTGACTCCAGATCTTTGCACATTTTGTTGTAATATTTGGCTTTATATTCTTGAGCTGATCTTTAAATTTTTCTGTTTATCTCTTGGACCTCTACATTTCTTCCATTTGCTTTAGCATCTCTATGCTGGACAACAAGTTTCAGTGTCTCTTCTGACATCCATTTTGACCTTTTCCTTCTTTCCTGTCTTCTCAATGACTTTTTGCTTTCTTCTTGTATGATGTTTTTGATGTCATCCCACAACTCTTCCGGTCTTAGGTCTTTAGTGTTTAATGTATCAAATCTGTTCTTCAGATGATCTCTATATTCAGGTGGTATATATTTAAGGTCACATTTTGGCTCTCATGGACTTGTTTTCATTTTCTTCAGCTTCAGTTTGAATTTGCATATGAGTTATTGATGGCCTGTTCCACAGTCTGCCCAGGGCCTTGTTTTCACTGATGTTATGGAGCTTTTCCATTGTCTCTTTCCACAGATGTCTATATATGGTATTGTGGTGTTTCCATGCAATTAACACTAGGCTGTGAACTCCCAGTAATATGTTTGTCTTAGTTTCATTAGGGTGCCTTCCAGAAATAAGGAAACACACTTCAAAACTGTGGCTTCCAAGGAGATCTTCTGGGCCAGTTAAATTCAAGGTAGAGATGTCAACTCACAAGGGTATGGCAAGTGTGTTTTGGGATTCCCAGGCATAATCTTGACAGGATTCCCTTAAAGAACAAAGGATGATCACAGGGAACTATAAGGAAGAAGTTTTAAGGAAAGTGAAAATAGCATTGGTGAGAAAAGGGCCAGGAAATTTGTGTCAAGCAATTTGTTTTGGGGATCACAACAACATACCTGCTCATTTTAAGAGTAGTAAGAGCTATCCTATGAGCATTTCATTGGGAAATTTCACTCTATTCACCCTAAAATCTTGATCCTGTGCCATTGGACTTTTTTTGTTCCTAAAACTCAAAGTACATTTAACAAAAAGACAATTTGAGTCCCTCGAAGATGCCAATACTGCCATTTTGACATGGTGGAAACTGAAGAGCACATAATTCGTTGGGGAGAGGATAAGAAAGCTGGAAACACTGCCTTCAGAAGTGTATAGACATAGATGGAGGATACATTGAGAACCAACAGCTTTAGATTCTTGTTTAATAAACATTTCTATGATTTTATGGCAATTTAAAAATTTTAATGTTGTATATCAATTCAGTAATTTCCACATGCAAAATTTCACAACAATGACTACTTTCTTCAGCTTGTGCAACCATTCTCACCCTCCTTTTCCAGATTTTCATCCCCATTCACTAAAACTCATTGCGCCCTAAGCTTCCTATCTAATCTTTTAAGCTACTATTATCAATTTGACCTCACATAGATACTTCTCTAAAAGAGAACAGTGCTCAAGGCAGGCATTCTTTGTTAATTAAGCTAAATTACTGTTTGATTTAGAGAAGACTTCAGGCAATATTTTTGGTATAAGATTGAAAAAATATCAAGGCAAGAGATTGGGGGTTCATCTCATGTGGATTCCATGAATATTTGAAATCTTATTTTCATCTATTTAATCAGGATTCTTCTACATTTTCTTTGATCAAAATAATTAGCAATGGTAGCCAGGCACCATCTAGATTTGGTGTCATGGCAAAGGAGAGAGTTGTTCATTGAGGAAAACAGTCACACCTTCTATTTCTTCCTCTTAATTCTGACTCTCCTTCTTTCTCTATTGTGTCAGATGAATCACACTGCTGTCAAGTCAATTCCAACTCCTAGTGACTCTACAGGACAGGGTAGAACTATTCTATAGGGTTTCCCAGGCTGTAAAGCCTCATCTTTTTCCTGCAAAGAAGCTGGTGGGTTTTAACCGCCAACCTTGTTGTTAGAAGCCCAATCCTTTATCCACTACACCATCAGGGCTCCCTTTCCAAGTGCATAGAGACCAGTGACTTACATTGGAAGGCTGCTAGCAAACTCTTAAGACCCTAGACACTATGCAACAAACTAGGAGGTAGAACAGAAGCACTAAAAGCAATATCAAACTAATTACATGTCTCACAAAATCATCACCTTAATGCTCCAAACCAAAAAGTCAAATCACATTAGGTGTTGGTTGTAAATAAGTAACCTTAGTGGTTACTCTCCTCATCCCCTTTTACTATTGTTCTTGTAAAAAGATGTATTACACAACAGTTGCCAATTCAACATTTTACAAAATTCCATCTCTTCAAATACTTTTCTCTCCCTAATACCTTACTAAGAACAACTCTCCATGAACCTAAGGGGAATCCTACCTTAAAATATATGCTAGAACCATAGGGAAACATCCCACAAGCCTATCTTACTTCCTTTAGTAATGAGGGTATAAGTCACTTGTACAAGTTGGTAATCATAGGAAAAATGAGTACTAAATTTTTGTAGCAGGGTTAACAGTTGCATTATGTCGGGGTATCTAGATAAAACAACAATGCTTCTTGTCTTTTCTTAAACTACGCCTCTTTACCACCCTTTGCAAACTCCATCTTTTCATCTGCTCCACAAAGGCTTCCATTTTAACCTTCTGTTGTTTGTTTTTTACCCCTCCAACTCCACATGCAGTCCTATCTTGCTCACAAATAAGACAGAAACTTACTGTTGTCTATATATTTTCCATGTACTTTGTTGATGCTATTAAGTGCCTTCCAATCAACTCTGACTCATAGAAACACCGTACAGGGTTTCTGAGGAGTGGCTAGTGAGGTTAAATCACCAACCTGTGGTTCAAACTGATATTATGGTAGAGTGCTGATCCTACTGAGCATCTTTATATATCAAGCACTTTGATGGGCACTTCACTTCCACTGTCTTTTAAAGTTGCTCAACAGCATTGTGATGCAAAGTAGATATTATTTCCTCATTCAATACAGGAAAAGACTGATTGTCCATTTAAGAAAACTGCCCCAAGTCACAATATTGGTAAATGGTGGACTCTGAAGTCCAACTCCAGTCTGCAGAATGCCAATGCTACTTTCCCAACCTCTGGCCAACCTAGGCTTCAACCCTCTGTAACTTCCTGGAAAACTTGCAGTATTTAGTGGATCCCGTTATCAGCTGATTCTTATACATAGGACTATTTTACAACTTAACAACAACAACAACAAGTTTTACAACTACATAATCAGCCATTTGCATTATCTCTTCCAAGAGGAAGGCTGTTGTTGTTATTGAGTGCCATTGAGTTGTTGAGCACCGTTGAGTTGATTCCAACCCATAGCTAAACCTTTATAGTGTTTCCAAGGAGCAGCTGGTGAGCTCGAACCGCCAACCTTGTAGTTCAAACAACTTTGCAGTCTGGCGTATTAGGACTCCTACAGGAATACTTCTTTGTCTTCACCTATGTTCTATGTTCTTGTCCTAGGCTCTTCTGATGGAATTTCTCATTGTTTAATGAAATTACTTAAGAAAAAATTAATACGACTACTCCCTCACTCAGACAAAGTGATCTGGTTTCAGATGACTATATTTCCCTACATGAAATGCTGAGATTACATGAAATGCTGAGATTACATGAAATGCTGAGATTACATGAAATGCATTAATTCTAGGCATGTGTGGTGATAACTTAACTTTCAGCCTGGCTTGTCATTTAAAAGATTTACATTTAATCAGAGACACATAGTAAAAGTTTGCCACATTAAAAAAAAAAAAACAAACAACAACAAAAAAAAACCTCCACACTTCTTCATTTTCTTTCACTGGTATGACAAGATTGTGTTACATTAGGTTGAAAGAGAAGGAAAAAAAGTCTCACTCTGGCTAGCCCCCCCACTTGAACCTGGAGCTTTATAGAAAAGAGTAGTAAGAGAAAACAAGAGAGAAGGAGAGAGAGAGCCAAATGATAAAATACCTAAAGGAAGGGAACAATCTTAATGTGCCATTCAGTCAAGCAGGCCTGAAACCTTGAGGCAATCATTCTTTGACTTACTTTTTTCCTTTTGTCACCAAATCAAGGCACTCATCAAGCCCATTGATTGTTTTCCCTTCAACATGAATCACATATCATCCCTAAATCCTGTGAATAGCTTTCAAAGGCAAGGATGTACTATGTGCTATGATAATTTCTCAGGAACTAATCATACCATAGACAGCTCTTTTCCAACCAGAGTTTATAATCTAGTACTGAGAAAAGATGTACAGGTTAACTGTAAAATGTACTTATTAGCACAATTACTTAGGAGCTCTGGTAACGTAGTGGTTATGAAATGGGCTGCAAACCGCAAGGTCAACAGTTCAAAACTACCAACTGTTTTGCGGGAGAATGATGAGACTTTCTGCTCCTGTAAAGATTTACAGCCTCAGAAACCCTGTACAAGGTCGCTATGAGTCAGAACCGACTCCAAGGCACACCACCACCACAGCACAATTATTTAAAGATAATTATTACGGAAAAGAAAAAAAAAAAGTAGTATTAAAAAGATAAGAATCCAGGTGGAACAAATCAGCAAGGCTTCAAGGAGGAGGTGAAACAAAATTTTGCCTAGAAAAACAGTTAAGCTCTTGTGCTAGGATAATTTTTCCTTGTTAGGCATTTTGTTTTGTTTTGCTTTGTTTGAAATCTCCACTCACTAGTTGAACGACAGCCTTTTAAGGAATGATGGGTCACTATGATTCAGACTCAATATATGGTGTCTAACCACAACATGTTAATAAATATAAAAGACCAATGGAACAGAATTGAGAACACAGAGGCCAGTCCATCTATCTATGGACAATTTATCTTTAGCAAAGGGTTGAAATCCATTAAGAGGAGATAGAAGATACTATCTTCAATACATGGTAAAACTGGAATCCATTTGAAGGAATCCATAAACAAGCTTAAAGTATATCATAAACCTATATGAAAAACCTAAAACTATAAAGAAAGCACAGGCGCAAATCTAGGTACCCTAATTTATTGCATAAATAGACTATCAAACATAACTAAAATTGTACAATATCAGAATATAACTTAAGATAACTGAGTCCTCCTAAAAATTAAGTACTTATGCTCATCTAAAGATTTCACCCAAAGAGTAAAAAGAAAATCTACAGGATGGGAAATATTTTTTACAGTAACATATCTGACAAGAGTCTATAATTTGTAGAAAACTTAACTCTCACAAACAACATGATAAAAATCCAATTTGGAAATGAGCAAAGGGCATGAACAAACACTTTACCAAAGAAGACATTCTTTGGTGATATCCCTCATTCCAGCTAGCAAACACGTGAAAAACTCACAATGGTTATTCATAAATTAGATGCTTTCAAGTTGATTTCAACTCATAGCAACGCTAAGCACAGTTGTCTGGTCCTGTGACATCCTCACCATTCTTGTTATGATTGACCCAATTGGTGCTGTCACTGTGTCAATCCATTTCAATGATGCTCTTCTTTTTTATCACTGTCCTCCACTTTACCAAGCACGATGTCATTCTCCAGGGATTGGTCCTTCCATAAGCATGGCCAAATTACAGGACAAAACACTTACTGCCAACCTTGTTTATAAGAAGCATTCTGGCTGCACTTCATCTAAGACAGATTTGTTTGTTCCTTTGGCAGTCTATGGTACTTTCAATATTCTTCAGTAACACCATAATACAAATGCATCTACTCATCTATGATCTTCTTTATTCATTTACCAACTTTCACAAGCACATGGGACAACTGAAAACTGTCAGTCCTCAAAGAGATATATTTACTCTTTTATACTTTAAAGATGTCTTTTGCAGCAGATTTGATTAATTTATTGACTGTTGTTTCCATGAGTGTTGATTGTGGATTCAGGCAAAATTAAGTCTTTGACAACTTCAATCTTTTCTCCATTTACCATGATGTTGTCGGGGTTTTCCCTC
>NW_006408688.1:803878-816478 GCF_000296735.1 Chrysochloris asiatica | reverse complement strand
GTGTATTAATTTAATATATATACCTGAATATTAAGATGAAAGCAATTTTCCATTAACTGCCAGTGGCCTCATTTGTTACACTCAGCCCTAGAGGGCCTCGAACCTCTGACTAGTCTTACACGGTCTGCAACATGATGTAACTTATCGTTCCAGTTGTGAGGATTTTCATTTTCTTTACAATGAAGTGAAATCCATTTTAAAGACTGTAGTCTATGACCTCCAACAGTATGTATTTCAAGTACTTCTTGCTTTCAGCAAGAATATTGTGTTATTGGCATGTCGCAAGCAGTTCATGAGTCTTCTTTCAATCCTGATACCACGTTCTTCTTCATATAATACAACATCTCAGATTATTTACTTGGCATACATATTAAATGTTGTTGTTGTTATGTGCCGTGGAGTCAGTTCCAACTCATAGTGACCTTGTACAACGTTTCCTAAGCTGTAAATCTTTATGGGAGCAGAAAACCTCATCTTTCTGCCACAGAACACCTGGTAGTTTTGAACTTGCTGACCTTGAGGTTCGCAGCCAGATTTGTAACCACTACACTACTAGAGCTCTGGTAAAAGGCTACAACCCTGACACACACATTTCCTGATTTTAAACCATTCAGTATCCTCTTGTTCTGTGATAATGACTGCCTTTGGTCTATGGACAGGTTCCTCATGAGCACAATTAAGTGTTCTATAATACTCATTCTTCACGATTTCATCCATAGTTTGTTATGATCCACAAAGTCCCTGTGCATAGTCAGTAAAGCATAAGTAAGCATCTTTCTGGCATTCTCTGCTTTTAGCCAAGATCCACGTGACATCAGCAATAATATCCCTCATTCCATGTCCTTTTCTGAATCCAGTTTGAATTTCTGGCAACTCCCTATAAATATACTGCTGCAACCATTTTTACGTATCTTCAGCAAAATTTTACTTGCATGTGATATTAATGATATTGTTCAATGATTTCTGCATTCTTCTGGTCACCTTATTCTAGAATAGGCACAAATATGGATCTCTTCCAAAAGATTGGCCAGGTACCTGTATTCCAAATTTCTTGACAAAGAGTTCTGCCAGCACTGCATCAGGCATTGAAACATTTCTGTTTGTATTCCATTAATTCCTAGGACCTTCAATTTTGCCAATGCCTTCATTGCAGCTCAGACTTCTTTCAGTACCATTCAGCTCTTACATTGAAATGGTTGAACATCAATCAATTAGTTTTTTGTATAGTGATTCTTTGTATTCCTTCCATCTTCTTGTGATGCTTCCTGTGTCGTTCAATATTGTGCCCATCGAATCCTTCAATATTGTAAGTAGAGTTTTGAATTGTTTCTTCAGTTCTTTCAGATTGAGAAATGCTATACGTGTTCTTCTTTACTTTGACTTGTCATGCTGACCTTTGAAATTTTCTGCTCAGTTCTTTACATCATCATTTCTTTTAGCTTCTGTAAGTTCAAGGGCAAGTTTCAGAGTATGTTTGACACCCTTCTTGTCTTTTCTTTCTTCCTTTTTAATGACCTATTGCTTTCTTTGTATGGTATTCTTAATGTCATTCAATAATTCCTAAATTCTTCAGTCATTGGTGTTTAACACATCAAATATTATCTTGAGAAGGTCTTTAAGTTCAGGTGAGACGTACTTATGATGGCATTTTTGTTCTTGTGGATTTGTTTTAATTTTCTTCAGCTTCATCTTCAACTTAATATAAGCAATCTGTTTGATAGTCCCTGGCCTTAGCCATAGGAGAGATGCAAACCAAACCTACAATGAGATACCATCTCATTCCAGCAATAATGGAACTGATTTAAAAACAGAAAACACAAAAACAGAGAGCAGAAAATGCTGGTGAGAATGCGGAGCGACTGGACCTCTCATATATTGCTGGTGGGACTACAACTATGGAAAATGGTATGGTTATTTTTCAAAAAGCTAGGAATAGTATTACTATAAGATGTAACATTCCAACTCTTAGCTGTATATCCTAGAGAAATAAGAACTATGATAATAATAAATATATGATATTCATTGCAGCATAATTCATAACAGTAAAAAGATGGGAACAACATAAATTTTACTAACAGATGAATGGATAAACAAACATAATACATTGGAATACTATGCAATATTAAAAACTAATGATGAATTGATGATTCATGTGTTGCAGACCGTGTAAGCCTGGTCAGAGGTTTGAAGCCCTAAAGGCCCGAGTGTAACAAATGAGGCCACTGGCAGTCAATAGCAAATTGTTTTTCATCTTAGTGTTCAGTTATATTTATTTAATTCCAAACATGAGCCTTTAATGTCCACAGATAAATGTGATATTTTCCTAAAGCCGAAAACTGTAAAAGTTGCAAGGTCAAGCCTTTCTCTGAAGGATTAACTAAAAATATCTTAGCTACTTCACAGTTCTTTATTCTACAGACAAAAAAGCCATCTTCCCTGAATCTCTCCCAAGTGTTAGCTTTTCAGCCAAGTTCCTGAAAACCTGGCTCAGGAAGCCGAAACAGCAAGCCTTTTGTCCTTCCCTCTCACCTTCCCCCAACTGAGCTCAGGGGCTATAGATATGTTAATTGAGCCTGAGAAACCAAGTTGCGGGCCTGGGATTCGAACCAGTGAAGTACGATGTAAAGTTACCTGAATGTCTGGAAAATTACTGATGTTAGCTGTATCCTGTTTTAGTCCCTCCCAGCTTGGTGTGAAGCTCCTCCCCTAAATAAAACAGAGGCTCAGGCCTCCCCAGGTGTGCATTACAAGATGGAGGGCATGCAGTAAAGATTGCAGGGCAGTGAGTTGCTGCCTGCAGAGGCCATGATGCCTGTAGTCCCAAGTCTGCCCACCAGTGATGTATCCACCCTGGCTTTGGGGTGCCTCATTGTCTCCCTTCTTCTGTCTGTCTGTGTATTCTTTTGCTATCTCTATCGCCGCCAGGTATCTCCTCCTCATGAACCGAACCCCTATGTCGAGGCCGTCCCTGACAATTCATGGATGAATGTGCCAGACATTATGCTGAGTGAAATAAGTCAAACATGAAAGGGCAAATATTATATGAGAACACTATTATAAAAAGTAAAACACAGGTTTACACTCAGTAAGAAATATTGTTTGATGACTACCAGGGAAGTGGTGGGACTGAGGGGAGGGAAAATAAGTTACTATATTGTACATATGTCTTGATTCTGGTGAAGGAGATGGAAAACTTCATTAGGTTTTCAGGATCCTACACTTTTTCCTTTCCAAATTATTTGTTACATTATTTAGAGATAAATTTTCCTTATCTCTTATCTCTCTGTGATACTCCTTTCCTCTAATTTCTAATATAAATTCATCTATCTGACCACACTCTACCTATTCAACTTTATTTCCTATGACTTTCATTCCTGCATCTTCGTCTGGATCCAACCCAGTTAAAAGTACAAGTTTTAAAACTCAACTGTGCACCTGAATCCTGCCTTTGCCACTCATGAGCCACTAATAATGAGCAGTTATATAATCACTCTCTTAATGCCAGTTTTCTCATCTAGGAAATGGGGATAATAGTTCCTGACACAAATCTTTCCACTCTCTGAAGAAAACCTCATGGTCATTCCTTCTTGAACATTTCTTCCTTTCCCAAAAAATTTGCCTGCCACTTACACACATCTTCCTACCCCACAAGATTGAATCCTTTCCTGCAATTATACTTGCTCTCATTGAGTTCTTTCTCTGGTCTTCTTTGACATCTAATATCTCACGACATTTACCTTCATAGATTGCATTGTTCAACTCATTGAGAGATGTTTCTATCATGTCATCAACTAGCTCCCAAACCTCTTAAAAAGAATCTACACTCTCATGTTGGTTTATGCATAGAATTTAACAGGTTAAAACCAGAGAATACACTGGTTAGTCGCTGATTAAGGTTAATCAGAATTTTTTCCCTGTTTTTCATCACTCAACGTCCTATATCTATGTGAACAACTGATGATGCCTTCCCAGGCTGTTCTCTTTTTAATCTTCTTAATTATGCCAAACATTCCAAATATCACCATTCACTATTGGTTGGCCAACTTACATTTGTGAATGATATATAAAACCACAGATATAGGGTAAGAAATACATAATTTTCATTTTCATGTGCATAGTACACACAGATAGTGATTATTAGTTTTAGGTATTCACCAGTTCCTCCCCAAATTAAACCAACTCAAAGAACAGCAGCATCTCACAGACCCAGCAACTTCCCATGCTGCCATCTGGTTTGATAAGGACATGGAGAAACAATTAAGTGGCAATGAATGAGGACAGGCAGTACTGTTAGTAATCCTGATGTCTTCTTCCACACTGAATATGCAGCTTTATCTATCTAAATATAAAGTTCTTCTAGGAAGATATTTACTTGATTCTTCACAAAAAAAAAAAAAAAATTCCCTTTCTTTCCTGCAAATCTGTTACCCAGAAATATTAACATGTCTCAATAAATATACGGGTTAGTCTTTTTGATATTTAACACCAATTCTATAAGAATCATTTGAACCTGAGTAACATCTACCTGCAGAATATGATTTTCTTTCATCGTGTTTTTATGGCAAGATTACTCAAATTTTTTTCCTCTGAGTTGCAGCACATTTTATGTCTGAGACCAGATGCAAATGTTTGGGTATGTTTTCAAGTCAGCTGTGACCTAACAGCTCCACTTCCTTAACCTTAGGTCAATTTAATGGCTGTCCCTTGACCTTTAAAGAAGACAAGTATGGCAGCTTTAACTAAATAGGAAAACAAATTTGGTCAGGTAAATCATAGAGAAAAAGAACTGTGAGTCTTTGGGCAAAGGTGATAAGACATTGTTATCTCTGTACTTCTACAGGAAATTCCAGATATGATCTGTATCCCTCCCAGGCTTAGACTTTTAATAGTTTCTTTCAGCTTAAAAGATAAAATCCATGCTCCTTAATACACCATACAAATTCCTTGATCTGGACCATGTGTAAATAATCAAACTCCTCTCTCATAACTCCCCTTTTCAACATTAAACAACATTCTACCTCTCTTATCTGGCTGCTGTTGAGTGGATTCTGACTCATGGCAACCCCATCTGTTACTGAGCTCCACAGGCTACCTCTTCAGAAGAAAATTCAGACTTGGTCAAAACAGTCCTTTAGAGCAAAAATCCATAAAGAACCCGAAGGAAAGGAAAGGAAAAATAACAGCAAGTATGAAGTCAGAAGGAAAAAAAAGAATAAGAAAGTCAGTCCTTTTTAGATAACGAACCCATTGCTAGTGGGTTAACACTGATTCACAGAATTAGTTGAGCACAGAACTTCCTCATAGGGTTTCCAAGGCTGTAAACTTTTACAAAAGCAGGCTGCCACATCTTTCTCCCATAGAGCAGCTGGTGGGTTCAAACTGATGACCTTTTGGTAAACAGTCAATATTTAGCCACTGTGCCACCAGTGTCCCTTTTTTAGGTGATTATGTTACATTATTCTTTTATTCTAGACATTCTTGGACCATATCTAAAAGACAACTGAACTGGTAGTCTCTTCTGCAGCCACTAATAATCCTCGCCACAAGACAGAGAGAAGGAAGATCTCTGCACACACAAAAAAACCAACTTGGATATGTACCATACAATCTATCACACGCATTATCATGTATAAATATACTACAAATATCCATGAATGCTTGACAATGGCTGAACCATTCTGTTTTTTAGGCTTATTGGTTTGTTTGTTTTTAATGTCAAGGTCTTTCTGTTAGTTTCTATTGTTGTTGTTGTTTTTTTTAAGTGCCATCGAGTCAGTTCTGACCCACAGAAACCCTGTACAGAGTTTTCGAGGAGCAGCTGGTGAGCTTGAACCTCCAACCTTGCAGTTCAAATGGCTTTACAGTCTGGTGCATCAACCCACAGCTATTAGCCTCTTCAAAATGTACACTCTTAAGGCTCAGGGCTATTGATAAATAGTGGATTATGTAACAAAACTCATTATCGTTCATTACAGGATATACCATCAACCCAGGCCAGCCAGCAGGGGATGGAGATTTGCTGAGGCATAAACTCAATTAATTACACCAATATCCCAATGGAAACCTTGGGTCTGGAGACTTCTATAAGCTCCTCCATTAACTAAAATTTGCCTACTCAGTCCTCTCCCTCTTCTCTTGTTAACATGTACACCCAGTCTTCCATTCTACCCCCTATATAAGTAATCCTTATGGTAAATAATTTTCATCCTTTGTACATACATCTGATTCCTTCTATTTCTGTCCTCTTTCTTGTGTCCAGTTAAAGCCACACTCATCCACCCTCATACACAGAGTTGTTGTTATGAAGTGCCATCTAGTCAATTCCGACTCATAGGGATCCTGTACAGGGTTTTTAAAGAGAAACTGGTAAGTTTGAACCACTGACCTTAAAGCTCAAACAGGCCTTGTGGTCCTGTGCTTTATCCCACAGTGCCACACTAAGATGAAAACATTCACAGTTCCCACCATTGCTACTTTTATGCCACTTTTCCTCTACTTCCATGAAAAACATTATCCTTTTTTTGAATTCATGGCATTCACAAATCCTTTTCCATCTGGGTTTCCAGGTCTTGCACTTCTTCAATGAGTCTAAAGCCTAATTTATAGTGCTCTTAACAATATTCTCAAGGATCCTCCTCAATGCTACTGAGGTGTTTTTTTTGTTTTGTTTTGTTTTTTCAATCTGGCCTCGTTACCTTACCTCTGTACACTCTGTGATTCTATCTTCAGTCCCCTTCTATTCACCCAGCTTTGTAGTAACAGATTTAAAATTCTTCAGCTTACCAAGAAATCTGATACCCTCCTTTCTACCTCATCCATTTAATCACTTTACTGGTTGAACCTACTTTTTCATCTCGTGCTAACACATTTTTCAATCCTTCCCAATCCATTTTTTCATTTACCTCTCTATAGGCTTCCACTTGTCTCTTTGTCTCTCAGATACTATGACCAGTGATTTCAATGATGATTTTTGTTATCACTCTATGTATCTATCTTTTCTATTTGACTGTTTGCCTTGTCAATTCCTCAGGTTGACTCTTTCTGCATCTGCTTTCTCTATTCCTATTTCTGATTTCATAAAACTTGCAGAAAGACACAGAGAATGTTGGGTATTTTTACCACAGAGACAAGCCATTAAACATTAGGTGACCCAGGAAACACTTTCTTATAAGTTCAGCTATCCCATAATCTAAAAGTCATTCACACTAAGCTTTGCATCAATATATTTTCTTACCCCTCTATGTAATTAACATACTCTTGAAGACGTAGCTTACAAATATCACAACCACTCCATTAACAGAATCTATTCTGTTCCCATCACACCAATTAAATTCCTTGAGGTATGTCAATTATATTACTTTTCTTTTTAAGTTCTCAAACTCCTTGACCCTATTAAACCCTTGCCTGGTCATCTAGCATGACAACAGCAATATTGATCTGACTTGGTGATCCAATCCTGACTCTGGCATATGTCTCATACAGCAGAGGCAACTGGACACTGTGATCCCAAGGTAAACCACCGCCTGTCAGACCAGTTCCATCTAGTGACAAACCCAGCTCTCACCTGCCAACCAATGACACTCAGAAACTTTGCTTTCCTAGAAAAATAACAGAGACAATTCCTTATTTTTGGGCTTTTAAATAAATAACCACCCTATTTCTCCATCCTGGTACCAAATCCTTCAAAATCTAAATTTGACTGAATTCAGTTTCCTGTTTGGCAGTCTCCTCAGTATTCTCTTTAACTACTCTTTTCATCTACATCTTCCCACAGAATTCCTTCAAAGTCATTATAGTCGTATTACAACACTATTCAATATTGGTCAAATTGTTGTTGTTGTTGTTGTTGTTGTTGATTGCCTTCAAGTCAGTTCCGACTCATAGTGACCCTGTATAGGGTTTCCAAGGAGTGGCTGGTGACCTTATGGTTCAAACTGTCCTTGCATTCCAGCGCATTAACCCACAGCACCACACCAGGACTCTAAATTTACTTGCCATGAATTTTCATGCCCAGCATATTAACTAACCAAAAAGTGTTAGTAGCCTCTGGCATTGTGACCTCTCTGAAAAGAATTCACCCAGTGAAACATCCAGTGGCCTTTCACTAAGTCCCTGCCATTTTCTACACACAATATTACTGAGCATACAAAGATGAGTAAAAAATAATAAAGTTCCCACTTCAAAGTGTTCACAGTGTAGATGGACAAAGAGGCCAACAGAAAATATTATGACCAGCTGGATAATGAGGGATGAGTGCTGGAAGTATTTTAGGACTGTAGAGGAGGATGACTAAGTCTCTGCCTGTACTCTTAAATAGATTACAATCCAACACTTCTGTTACTATTTCTTCTTCTTTCTACACAGGTCATTGTTAGATATGCAATGCAATTAAAACAGAATGGCTAATGATAATGAAACTCCTTTTTATATATGTTGCTGTTGTTTCCGACCCATAGCAACCCTGTATAGGGTTTCCAAAGAACAGCTAGTGAGCTTGAACCACCGACCTTGCAGATCAAATGATTTTGCAGTTTGACACATTAGCCCACGGTGCCACACCATAGCATGTACTTTTTTTTTTTTTTTTTATCAAAATGGAAATAAATGCCTAAGAATACATTAACCTATTTCTCTTGTTAAAATGAGACCTAAATTTTGTTTTCAGTAGGAACCCACATAGAATAGTAATCCCATTTTTAAAAAGTATATACAGAAATTCCTCACAGAACCTGAGCATTAGAAATGTGCCTTACATGCATGTGACTGTGTGTGCACTTTCAAAGGTATGTATATACATACATATATATAAATACACATGACCACAGGAAATTTGGTTTATCCTTTCTATTGTAGTCAGTCCACACACACAAAAAGGTAAAATGTATGCTTTGGGCACAGTATTTTTTGCCTGGATTCCTTCCGAGAAACTCACTTTTTCAACACCCACTCCCATATGCAAGGATGAAGAAAAACAAATCATATTCTTACAATATGACCCTTTCTAGACATAGCAACCAGAGCACCCAGGCAGTCAATACATTTCCTATGAATTTGGGAACTTATAAAGGTCATTTTCTCCCTTGGGATCTGCACAAAAATACATAAACCCTGTGAATTAGGGCAGCTATATTCCACCATGTGAACCAAAGAACAGATGAGAGAAAGAGAGAAAAAGATGAAGCAGAAGTAGCTACAAGGACTTATGTTGTAAGTTGAATTGTGTCCCAAAAAGTATATTCAAGTTCCACACACAGTATCTGTGAATGTGACCATACCTAGAAACAGGGTCTTGCAGACATAACTAGTTAAAATGAGGTCAAAATGAAGTATACTGTCATTGTTGTGAGGTACCATCAAGTTGGTACTAATAGCGATCTTATGCACAGCAGAATGAAACACTGCCTGATCGGGGGCCACCCTCACTATCATTACCACGCTTGAGTCCACTGATGCTGCCACTTTGCCAATCCATCTCGCTAGGGATCTTCCTCTTTTTCTCTGACCCTCCACCCTACCAAACATGATATTCTTCTCCAGTGACTGGTCCCTCCTGACAATATGTCCCAAGTATGAGAGATGGAATTTGGCCGTCCTGGCCTCCAAGGAGCACTCTGGCTGCACTTCTTCCAACACAGATCTGTTGGTTCTTTTGGCAGCCCATGGCACTTTCAACATTCTCCTCCAACACCGTAACTCAAAAGCATCAATTCTTCTACGGTCTTCCTTATTCACTGTTCAGTTTTCACATGCATATGAGGTTATTGAAAATACCATGGCTTGGGTCAGGCACACCTTAGTTCTCAAGCTGACATCTATGTACGTCAACACTTTATATAAAGGTCTTGTGCAGCACTAGATTTGCCTAATGCAATACTTCGTTTGATTTCTTGACTACTGCTTCCATGAATGTTAGTTGATCCAAGAAGACTGAAGTCCTTGACAATTTAATCTTTTCTCCCCTGATAAGAATGTTGTTTATTGGTCCAGTGGTGAGAATTTTTGTTTTCTTTACATTGAGATGTAATCCATACCGAAGGCTATGATCTTTGATCTACATCAGTAAATGTTTTAAGTCCTCTTCACTTTATCAAGCAGGGTTCGATCATCTGCATATTAAAGGTTCTAAATGAGAATTCCCCCAATCCACGTTTTTCTTCATATAACCCAGCTTTTCAGATTATATGATCCGCATACATGTTGAATAAGTATGGTAAAATAAGTACAACCTTGTCGTACACCTTTCCCAATTTTAAAACATTCAGTGTCCCCGTGTTCTGTTTGAATAACTGCCTATTGGTCCATGTGCAGAATATTCAGGAATACTCATATATTGCAATGTTGTCCACAGCTTGTCATGATCCACAGAAGCCTTTGCATAGTCAATAAAGCACAGGTAAACATCTTTCTGATATTATCTGCTTTCAGCCAAGATCCATTGGACATCATCAATGATATCCCATGTTCCACAGCCTCTTCTGAATCCAGCTTGAACCTCTGGAAATTCTCTGTAAATGTATGCTTACAACTGTTTCTGTATTACTTTCAGTAAAACTTTAATCACATGGGATATCGAAGATATCGTCCGATGATTTCTGCATTCCACTGAGTCACCTTTCTTTGGAATGGGCACAAATATGGATCCCTTCCAATCAGTTGGCAAGAGAGTCGTCTAACAAATTTCTTGGCATAGATGAGTTAGAGCCTCCTGTGCCACCTCACTTTCCTAAATGATTTCAATTTTTATTCCAATTCCTGGTGTCTTGTTCTTAGCCAATTCCTTCAATGTACCTTGGCCTTCTTCCTTCAGTATCATTGGCTCTTGAGCATATGCTACCTCTTGAAACAGTTGAATATCAACAGTGACTCTATGTATTCCTTCCATCTTCTCTTGATGCTTTCTGCATCATTCAATAATTTGCCCAGAGAATGCTTCAATAATGAAAGTCGAAGCTTGACTTTTTTTCTTCAATTCCCCAGCTTGAGAAATGCTGAGCGTATTCTTCCTTTTTGGTTTTCTGACTCCAGATCTTTGTACATTTTGTTGTAATCTTCTCAAGCTGATCTTTCAAATTTTCTGTTAAGCTCTTGGACATACTGATTTCTTCCATTTGCTTTAGCATCTCTATGCTGGAGAGCAAGTTTCAGTGTCTCTTTTGACATCCATTTTGACCTTTTCCTTCTTTCTTGTCTTCTTAATGACATTTTGCTTTCTACTTGTATGATGATCATGATGTCATCCCACAACTCTTCTGGCCTTCGGTCTTCAGTGTTTAATGTATCAAATCTCTTCTTCAGATGATCTCTAAATTCAGGTGGGATATATTCAAGATCATATTTTGGCTCTCGTGGACTTTTTTCATTTTCTTCAGTTTCAGTTTGAATTAACACATGAGCAATTGATGGTCTGTTCCACAATCTGCCCCTGACCTTTTTTCATTGATGATATGGAGCTTTTCCATCGTCTCTTTCCACAAACATAGTCAATTTGATTTTTATGTATTCCATCTTGTGATCTCCATTGCTGTCTAAAGAAGGTATTTGAATTGAATAAATCATTTGTGAACCCTAATTCAATGGAATTGGTGTTTCTTAAAAAAAGGATGAAGAAGAAGAAGAAGGAGGAGGAAGAAACAAAGAAACAAAGAAACAAAGAAACAAAGAAACAAAGAAAGAGAAAGAGAGAAGAGAAGTGACGAGTGACGCATTCAGGCAAGAAGGCCGTATTACAATGAAGGCAGAGACAGGAGTAATGTATCTGTAATAGGAATCACTAGAACAAGGATAATTGCAAGAGAATAGAAGTTTAAAGATACAAGAAAAGATTTTTCCATACAGCCTTTTCAGTCCTGTCAAACCTTGATTTCAGACTTCTACTCTCCAGAAGGAGCTCTCTGGTAGCATAGTGGTTACGAGTTGTGCTGCTAAGCTCAACATCAGCAGTTCAAAACTACCAGCAGTTTCATGGGACAAGGATGAGGCCTTCTGCTCCCCTAAAGATTTATAGCCTCGAAAACCCTACGCAGAGTCACTATGAGTCGGAACCAACTCCATGGCACACTACCACCACCACCACTATTCTCCACCTAGTTTAATGACTACTTATTACAAGAGTCCTAAGAAGAATTGAAGAGGTCCAAGAGCTGAACAGAAAATTTCAAATCAGCTTGAGAAGGTAAAACCAGGTACTATAATAAAATATGCGAAGATTTGGAACTAGAAAACCAAAAGAGAACACGGTCAGCATTTCTCAAGCTAGGGGAACTGAAGAAAAAATTCAAGCCTTGACTTTCGTTATTGAAAGATTATCTGGGTAAATTATTGAATGATGCAGAATGCATCAAGAGAAGATGGAAGGAATACACAGAATCATTGTATCAAAAAGAAATGGTTAATGTTTAACCATTTCAAGAGATACCATATGAACAAGAGCCACTGATACTCAGGGAGGAAGTCCAAAGTGCATTGAAAGAGCTGGCAAAGAATAAAGCACCAAGAATTGGTGGAATAAAAATTAAAATCTTTCAAGAAAGTGAGGCAGCACAAGAGGCACTCACTCATCTCTGCCAAGAAATTTGGAAGACAACTATCTGGCCGACTGAT
>NW_006408688.1:800752-802263 GCF_000296735.1 Chrysochloris asiatica | reverse complement strand
AGCCAACAACACCCTCTAAGCATTACAAGCGAAAAGGGAACCCTATATCCTGATCAAAATCACCAGGAGGCACCCAGTAAGCTTAAAACCAAACAACAAACATTCACTTAAGCTTTAAAAAACAACAACACATAACTATCCTGACAAACAAAAAGCAACAAATGATATCAAAACACGTCCAAAAACAGGAAAGAGTAGCTGATGCAAATGAGCTAGAGACAGACAAAGGCTTTCTAGAGGAGGAAGAGCAAGTTTTAGATATGCCTGAGAAAGAATTCACAAGAATGATATGGAAACAAATTCAAATGCTTTGAAAAGGGGTGGAAGAAAACAAGGAAAAAGTCAGGAAAGTACTACAGGAGCAATCAAATTAGATTTGTACAACATTAGAAACAATTCAAAACTGGCAAAAAAAGATGTGCAGATGATCAATAATAATAACTTATGAGAAATGGACAATACGTTGAAAGGGGAAAGGAGCAGACTAGAAGAGATGGAAGCCAGAACTAGCAAGCTGGAAGTCAAATCTCTCAATATGGCTAAGATAGAAGAGCAAGCAGAAAAAAGGATAAAAAAAATTTGAAGAGAGTCTACGATTCAAGCTGGATAACATGAAGAGGAACAGCTACAGAATTATTGGCATTACAGAACAGGAAGAATCAGAGACGTCCACAGAGAAGATAACTGAAGAGCTTCTGAAAGAAAATTTTCCTAAAATCTTGAAAGATGAGAAGCTAAACATTCAAGAAGCCAAACGTACCCCAGGAAGGATAGATCCCAAAAGAAAGTCTCCAAGACATATAATAATCAACTCTCTAAAATCAAAGACAAGAAAAGAATACTAAAAGCATCCAGGGAGAAGAGAAATGTCACTTATAAGGGCAAGCACATTAGATTAAGCTTTGCCTATTCAGAACAAACCATGCAAGCAAGTAGGCAATGGGGAGACATATATAAAGCCCTACAAGAAAAAAACTGTCAACCAAGACCCGTGTATATAGCAAAACTATCAGTCAAACACGATGGTGTGATCAAGACATTCCATGATAAACAGAATCTGAGAGATTTTATCAAAACCCACCCAGCACTTCAAAACATCCTAAAGGGAGTTGTGTGGAGTAAAAACCAACAAGAACAGACAACAGAGATTGGCAGTTGTGCCAACACCACCTGGAACTCAGTCAACAGACACCAGAGTCCAGATCAGAGCAAAACTACAACAAAAAACTCAAAGGAACTGGGAGGTCAACCGAAGATAAAAATCATATCAATGTCAAAGAAGGGACAAACAAAGCAACAGAGACACAAGTGGTGAGGATGTCAGGTAAATTACAAGATACAATGGATTATCTTAAATGGAGAGAAAAGTTAGTAGACTATAAGGTAATCCTAAAGAAAGTTAATACTTCACAACTTAACATAAAAATGAATTTCCAAGCAGAACAAGTGAACATGAAAACTAAGAACAAACAGACAAGAAATAGCACAAAAAACAAAAACCCAAAACAAGA
>NW_006408688.1:797758-799322 GCF_000296735.1 Chrysochloris asiatica | reverse complement strand
CAAGCATAACCCTCATACCAAAACCAGGGAAGGACATCACTAAAAAAGAATACTATAGACCAATATCCCTCATGAACATAGGAGATACAAAAATTCTCAACAAAATCCTAGCCAACAGAATCCAGTAACACATCAAAAATATAATACATCATGATCAAATGGGTTTCATAAAGGGATGCAAAGATGGTTCAACATCAGAAAAACAATCAACGTAATCGATCATATAAATAAGGAAAAGAAAAAGAACCACATGATCATATCAATTGATGCAGAAAAGGCATTAGAAAAAAATCCAACATCCATTCCTGATAAAAACACTCAACAAAGTAGGAAATGAAGGGAAATTCCTCAACACAATCAAGAGCATATATACAAAACCAACAGCCTACATCATTCTCAATGAAGAGAAACTGAAAGTCTTCCCTCTGCAAACAGGAACCAGACAAGGATGCCCTTTATCACCACTCCTATTCAATACTGTGCTGAAAGTTTTAGCCAGAGGTATACGGCAAGACAGAGAAATTAAAGGCATACAAATTGGCAAAGAGGAAGTAAAACTCTCCTTATTTGAAGATGATATGATCCTATACATAGAAAACCCCAAAGACTAGGTAAAAACAAACAAAAACTATGATTCAACTTCACTGAAAGATTCAACAAAGTGGCAGGGTATAAGATCAACATACAAAGATCAGTTGGACGTCTCTATAGCAACAACGATAGTGCTGAAATTGACATTAGGAAAGCAATGCCAATTACAATAGCCACTCAAAGGAGGAAATATTTAGGAATAAACGTAACCAGAGAAACAAAGGACTTCTACAAAGAAAATTACAAAACATTACTACAAAAAAACAAAAGAGACCTAAGTGGAATAACATACCATGTTCCTGGAAAGGAAGACTCAATATCATGATAATGTCAGTACTGCCCAAAGCAATTTACACATAAAATGCAATCCCTATCCAGATTGCAACAACATTCTTCAAATAAATAGAAATGACAATGATTAGCTTTATATGGAAAGGAAAGAGGCCCAGGAAAAGCAAAGCCCAGGAAAAGAAGAAGGATGGAGGTCTCTCACTCTCCAATTTCAAATTTTACTATATGGCTACAGTGGTCAAAACAGTCTTGTACTGGTACAATGAAAGACACATTGATCAATGGAACAAAATTGAGAATCCAGAAATTAACCCAACCATATACAGCCAAATGATTTTCGACAAAGTGCCTAGGCATATTGTATGGAGACAGTTAAAGGAGACAGTCTCTTTAACCAATGGTGCTGGCAGAACTGGAAAGTGATATGTAAAAGACTGAAACAAGACCTTTGCCTCATACCCTAACAAAAACGGAACTCAGCATGGATTAAAGATCTAACTGTGAATCCCAAAATTATAAAGGTCATCAATTAAAAAATAGGGACAAATAAGAGTGTGCTTATTCAGGGCATATGTTGTTGTTGTTGTTACGTGCCGTCGAGTAGGTTCCGACCCATAGTGACCCTGTACAGGGTTTCCTAGGGTGTAAATCCTTATGGGAGTAGAAAGTCTCATCTTTCTCC
>NW_006408688.1:794789-796258 GCF_000296735.1 Chrysochloris asiatica | reverse complement strand
AGGACTTCAGGATACAGGGATAGAGGCATGGCTTGAAACTGGGAAAAGAGGGGAATAATGTTAGGATGCTTGGCTGTCTTTGAATCTTACTCTCCCTTGCCTACCATTGTGAAATAGACATGGGGCAGGGGGGTCGGTAGAAACAGCCAGAAACATAACAACAGAAAAAGAAAACATGTGGGCCCGTCTCCAACCTATAACTAACTGGAATACCTTGCGGGGTGGGGCTGGAAACTGCCTAGACCCAAAATGGTGGGGGTAAGATGGTGGCATGGACAGATGGAGTGGCTGAGGACAGGGGACTTAGGGAGGGAGAGGAGCTGTTTGTTGACAGCCAGGGGCAGGGTGGGCCTGTGGGATGTATCCTTTTGTTATTTGATGATGCACAGAGGGAATTTTAATCACTGCAATGAAAGGAAATACATACGATAGGATGAATGTGAAGTTGAAGTGAGACAGAGGCAAATAATGATGTATGCAAAACCTTGGAACAACAGGGATCTGAGATACAGAGACTGAGACATGGTTTGAATGGAGAAAGCGGGGGGATAATGTTAAGATACTTGGCTGTCTGTTGAATCTTGGTTTCCCTGGCATACCACCATAAAATAGACACTGGAGGGGGAGAGAAAGGAACAGCCAGAAATACCACCATAGAAAAGCTTTTAAGTCCATCTTCTGCCTATAACTGATTGGAATACCTAAAATGGGGTTACAACATGCCCAATGAAGGAGGCTTCCTGTGGAGCCTCTACATTACACAAGACCATAGATGGTATCCTGAACAGCATCCAGAATCTTCTGAGGGGAAATTTCCACTTGAAAGGACAAGGAGAGCAGCCTGGAGTGGCCAGAAGAACAGAAGATACTTCCTGAAAGAAAGACTGACATGAAAAATACAAAACAATATAGGCAGACCGCCTGATTACTATAAGAGCAAACAAGTGGCTTGCCCAGGAGACATCAAGGCAACTGGTTGGGTCCCCTCAGGGCAAAGCCCCTTCCAAGACTAAAGCTCAATGGGAATACACACTCTGATTGGTGACCACGTTCATCACCGACAAGGGGAAGTAAGGGAAAAAAAGCAATGAAGCTAAAAGCTAAGACCTACAATGTTCAATAGACTCCTGTGAACCTGGATGGAGACCTGGTTGGCCAGCAGTGTGCCAAGTCCAGGGGACTCTTGGACCCAGAGTCAGCGACATAGCCACAGAGGTCTAGAGTGGAGAGTGAAGCATCCAGCTGATAAGAGAGGACACATGCATAAGTACACTCACACTTGCAGATAATATCCACTTGACCTGGCTTCAATGGCTGGATGATCACAGAGCTCAAACAGAAGAAGAAAGAAGAGAGAAAAAAGAATAATCTGATACAATTTGATGAACTTGACATACACCTATGGAAGCAGTAGCTCAAAAGAGTGAACAAATCTTCACATCGAGGATCATTCCTACCTCCTCCGCACA
>NW_006408688.1:779519-794313 GCF_000296735.1 Chrysochloris asiatica | reverse complement strand
GTATACCCTTTGGTTGATGGATGATGCATGAAAGGATTTGTAACCATAGCAAGGAAACGATATATGAAAGGATCAATGTGAAGCTGATGTCCTCCCATGTAAACTATCACGTAATTCACAATAAAGGATTGGAAAGAAAAAAAAAAAAGAATACTGACTAATAAAACTCAACATTTAACTATTCATAATGTGATGTACAGATCCTTGGGCAGTATAAATTATACACCCAAAGGTTTGACCAGAAAGAACAGAAACCTACATTGTAAGTGATAGCTAGTCAGAATACATAATGAATCAGAGATCTCTTACTATATTAGCTTAAGCTTTAATCATTCTTGATATGCTTCCTCAACATTTTGTTTTCCCTACCAAGTCCTACCAATTCTTCTTTTAAAATGCCTGTACTATTTTCATATCTGTACTATTCTGCTCATTTTAAATAATAACTACTCTAGTCCCAGGTTTCTTATCTAAATGGGTTTCCTATTTCCAGTCTCTCCTTATAGCCACATATGTTGTAACAAATTATCAAAATTATACATATACATGCAGCTTTAAAAGAGTCCTAAAGGAACAATGGTTAAGTGCTCAATTTCTTTCTGAATATTGTGCAGTTCAAATTCACCAGCTGCTTCATAGGATACAGATGTAGCAGTCTACTTCCGTAAAGATTTGCAGCCTTGGAAACCCCATGGGTCAGTGTTGCTCTATTCTATAGGGTCCTTAGGAGTCAGCCTTGGAAACCCCGTGTGTCAGTTCTCTATTCTATAGGGTCCTTAGGAGTCAGCCTTGGAAACCCCGTGGGTCAGTTCTGCTCCATTCTATAGGGTCCTTAGGAGTCAGCCTTGGAAACCCCATGGGTCAGTTCTGCTCCATTCTATAGGGTCCTTAGGAGTCAGCCTTGGAAACCCCGTGGGTCAGTGCTGCTCTATTCTATAGGGTCCTTAGGAGTCAGCCTTGGAAACCCCGTGGGTCAGTGCTGCTCTATTCTATAGGGTCCTTAGGAGTCAGCCTTGGAAACCCCATGGGTCAGTGCTGCTCTCTTCTATAGGGTCCTTAGGAGTCAGACTGGTTTGATGGCAAAGGGTTTGTATTTGTTTTGTTTTGTTTTGTTTTGATGCAGCTTTAAAATCTCCTGTGGCTCTTACTGTTCATTGAATAAAATCTTAAGTATGCATATTAACCCAATATCAAGGTATTCTACAATCAATTTACATCAATCTCTCAAATTTATGTATCACTACCTCACCAGCCACTCCTCAGAAACCTGCTGTATGGTCACTATGGGTTGGAACCGACTCAATGGCACTTAACAACAACTCCCTTATATGATTTCTGAACATAACAATTTTAATTACAGTCATCAAAATACTATATGCAAAATGCTGTGTTTATGATTTCACATACATAAAATCAAACCAAACCAGTTGCCATCATATCAATTCCAGCTTATAGGGACCCTACAGGAACGCCCCATAGATTTTCCAAGACTACAAATCTTTACAGAACAGACTGCCACATCTTCCTCTTGAGAAGTGGCTGGTGGGTTCGAACCATCAGCCTTTAGTCACCAGGGCTCCCTTTCATATGCAAAATATCTTTAATATTTAGAACAACCATGGGAATTTGAAAACATTTCTGCAACTTCTTTGATAGAATTTTCATTGAGAAATGGGTTTCATGTCCCTTCCCCTTGAATGTGAGTCAACCTAATGATTTGTTATAACTACTAATAATGTAATAATAGTGACTCTGAGGCTAATTCAGAAAAGGTAATTCGGTTTCTACATTCATAACAGGAAAAAAGAGCTGGTGATGACTACAATTATCCATAATTATTTATGATGGAAGGACCAGATGATGTACATTTCTTTTTAAACTTGTCTTTGTTGTTGTTGTTATTAAGTGCCATCGAGTCGGTTCTGACCCATAGCGACCCTGCGACCCTGTACAGGGTTTCCAAGGGTGTAAATCTTTACAGGAGTAGAAAGCCTCATCTTTCTCCCGCAGAGCGGCTGGTAGTTTCGAACCGCTGACCTTAAGGTTCGCAGCCTGATTCATAACCACTACGCAGCAGAAAAGTAGTCCAACCACCATGTGGTCACCATGCTTCAAAGAAGCTCAAGCAACAGGGTGAATCCACATGTAAATACCTTTTCTGAAAGACCAAAGTTAGGTACTAAACAGCATTAGCCATTAGATACTTAATGAAGATGACTGACACCAGATGAACCTAACCCCCCAGGTATCAAGATATCCCAATTATTAAGCCTCCCCAGTTAAGGTCCTGGACATCTTGTAGCAAAGAAAAGTTGTTCCCTACTATGTACTGAATGAATTCCCAATATACAGAACTCATGTTTCTGAAGTTGTTAGGTGTTGTCTAGTCATTTCTGACACATAGGGACCTTATGCACAACAACACAAAATACTGGTCCTACTCCATCCTCACAAGAGTTGCTATGCTGACACTGTGTCCATCCATTTTGTTGGGTTCTTCTTTTTCACTGACCCTCCACTTTGCATGAATGATGTCCTTCTCCAGAAACCAGTCCTCATGATAGTATGTTTGAAGTACAAGAAATGAAATCTCACCATTCTTGCTTCTAAGGAGTATTTTGGCTGTACTAGTTCTAGCACACATTTGTTTGGTCTTCTGGAAGTCCATGGGAATGTCAATATTCTTCTCCAACACTTTAACTCATATGCATCAGTTCTTCTAGGTTTTTTTTATTCATTGTCCAACTTACTCATGCATATAAGGTTATTGAAAATACCATGGCTTGGATCAGGACATTTTTTAGTTGTCTTTATCAAAATTTTACTTGCATGTACTATTAAGGATATTACCTGATGATTTCTGCATTCCATTAGGTCAGCTCTCTTTGGAGTGGGCACAAATATGGATCTCTTCCAATCAGTTGGCCAGGTAGCTATGTTCCAAATTTCTTGGCAGAGATAAGCGAATGCCTCCAATGCTACTTCAGTTTGTTGAAAATTTAAATTACCAGCGCCTAGTTTTTTGCCAATGCCTTTAGTACACCTTGGACTTTTCCTTCAGTATCATTGGCCCTTGATCATATAATACTTCTTGAAATGGTTGAACACTGACCACTTCTATTTGGTACAGTGATTCTGTGCATTCCTTCTATCTTCTTTGGATGATTCCTGCATCATTCAATATTTGCACATAAAATTCTTCAATATTCCAAGTCGGGGTTTGACTTTTTCTTCAGTTCTTTCAGCTTGAGAAATGCTGAGTTTGTTCTTCCTTTTTGGTTCTTTAACTCCAGTTCTGTGCACATTTCATTATAGTACTTGACTCTGTCTTCTCTAGCTGTCCCTTGAAATTTTCTGTTCAGCTCGTTAATCTCATTTGTTTTACCATCTCTATGCTGGAGACAAAGTTTCAGAGTCTTCTGACACCCATTTTGGTCTTTTACTTCTTTCTTGTCTTCTTAATGACCTTTTGTTTTCTTCCTGTATGATCTTTGGCTATTAGTGTCTAATTTCATCAACTCTGTTCTTGAGATGATCTTTAAATTCAGACCATATTCAAGACCATATTTTAGCGCTCATAGATTTGCTTTCATTTTCTTCAGCATCAGCCTGAACCTGAAGATAAGCAATTGATGGTCTGCCCCTGGCCTTATTTTGGCAGATGATATGGAGCTTTTCCACCATCTCTTCCCACAGATGTACTCATTTTGATTTATGTGCATCTCTCAGATGAGGTCCATGTGTATAATTGTCTTTTATGCTGGTGAAAAAAAAAATCTGAAATGAAGACGATGGCATCAATCTTCCAAATTTATATCATGTGATCTCCAGCATCATTTCTATCATCAAAGTCATATTTTACAACTACTGATGCTTTCTCTTTGTTTCCAATCTTTGAATTCCAATCACCAGTAATTATCAATTCCAATCACCAGTAATTATCAATATATCTTGACATATTGGCATGTTTAATCAATTACAGACTGAAGAATTTGGTAAAATTATTCAATTTTACAATCACTGGCATTAGTGGTTGGTAGATAAATTTGAATAATAGTAGTATTAACTAATCTTCCTTATAAGCATATGGATGTTATCTTATCACATACAACATTATACTTCCTGATCGATCTTTAAATTTTTGGTTTTTTTTTTTTTTTTATGATGAATACATCCATTCCTCTTCAATTTGTCATTCCTGGCATAGTAAACCATATGACTGTCTGATTCAAAGTGACTCATATCAGCCCATTTCAACTCATTAATGCCTAGAGTATCTATCTTTATGCATTTAATTTCATTTGTGACAACTTGAAATTTTTCTAGATTCAGACTTCATACATTTGATGTTCCATGTATTAATGGATTTTTACAGTTGCTTCTCCTCATTTTGAGTTGAAAATGAATGAAGGTCCTGAAATCTTTACCCATTGGCATCATCACAGTCCACTCTACAGTGAGTATACAGCTCTTCCTGGATCATATTTTTGCATGTCTTTCAATCTGAGGGGCTCATTTCCCAGCACTGCATCTGACAATATTCTGGAGCTATTTTTAATGTTTTAATATTCAATATTCTGGTGCTTTCTGACAGTGTCCCACGGTTCTCCATATGGTTTTTAGTGACAAACATTCAGAAGTAGTCTGCCTCTCCTTCTTCCTGTTGTTGTTGTTGTCAGGTGCCATCGAGTTGGAATCGACTCATAGCGACCCCATGCACAGCAGAACGAAACAATGTCGTATCCTGGGCCAACCTCACTACCGCTGTCACACTTGACGCAATCAATGATGTCACCTGGCTGATCCATCTTGTTGGGGGTCTTCCTCTTTTTCTCTGACCCTCCACCTTACCCAGCATGACATCCTTCTCTAGTGACTGTTCTCTCCAGACAATGTGTCCAAAGTAGGAGAGACGAAGCCTAGCCATCTTGGCCTCCAAGGAGCACTCTTGTTGCACTTCTTCCAAAACAGATCTATTGGTTCTTTTGGCAGTCCATGGCACTTTCAGTATTCTCCTCCAACACCACAACTCAAAGGCATCAATTCTTCTATGATCTTCCTTATTCACTGTCCAGCTTTCGCATCCATATGAGGTTATTGAAAATACCATGGCTTAGGTCAGGCGCACCTTAGTCCTCAAGCTGACATCTCTGCTCTTCAATACTTTAAAAAGTTCCTGTGCAGCAGATTTTTCCAATGCAATACGTCGTCTGATCTCTTGACTGCTGCTTCCGTGAGTGTTGATAGTTGATCCAAGAAGAATGAAGTCTTTGACAACCTCAATCTCTTCTCCATTGATAAGAATGCTGTTTATTGGTCCAGTGGTGAGGATTTTTGTTTTCTTTACATTGAGTTCTAATCCATACGTAAGGCTGTGCTCTTTCATCTTCATCAGTAAATATTTTAAGTCCTCTTCACTTTCAGCAAGCAAGGTTGTATCATATGCATATCTCAGGTTGTTAATAAGTCTTCCTCCAATCCTGACACCACATTTTCCTTCATAGAACCCAGCTTCTCGTATTATTTGCTCAGCATACATATTGAACAAGAATGGTGAAAGAACACAACCCTGTCACACACTTTCCCCAATTTTAAAACATTCAGTGTTCCCATGCTCTGTTCGAACAACTACCTCTTGGTCCAGGTACAGATTTCTCAGAAGTACAATTAAATGTTCTGGAATACTCATACTTCTCAATGTTGTCCATAGCTTGTCATGATCCACACAATCGAAAGCCTTCACATAGTCAATAAAGCATAGGTAAACATCCTTCTGATATTCTCTGCTTATTCCTTCTTCCTAGTCTGGTTTAATCTGGAAGCTCAGCTGAAACCCATCCACCATGAGTGACCCTGCTGGTATTTAAAATTCCAGTGGCATAGCTTCAAGTATAACATTAACATTCAAGTTTGCACAGTACTACAAGCTGACATACTAGTGGTTGACAGAACCCATGCACATAATAGTTATTTTATATTGCCGAGTGAGGTGGTTTTCTATGTAGCAATACCAACCAAAGCAAATGTTTATACCAAAGACATGTTTGTAACAAAAGGAATGGGCAAAAGCTGGAATGGTTTTAAAGACATTATTAATGGAAGCTGTTGGTGTGGGCTTATTAGAAACTCAATGAAAGAGGACCTTTCTTATATAGTTATGAAAGTTGGGCTACACTGTTGCCTGCAGAACCATGAAAAAAAATGAAAAATAAAACTCTATTTTCTAGTCAAGAGGATATTTCGGCAGACAATTTGCCACCTGGTCTATCACTGACCATGAGGGAAAAACATACTCACAAGAAAAGAAAAATGTGTTAAGGACAGACTGTGCAGTTTTCAAGTAAAATTTAGAAAATATAAGAGTCAGGACTTTATGAGTTTGAAATTAAAACTGTTTTTCCCACCCAGACTTTACAGAAGGCAGAAGAGTCTCAAAATAAAAATCTTCCTCTCAGAAAAAAATCAAATCCACAACATTATGATGATCTAAAGACGATTCCAAGAGTGTGGTCTTATTAAGACCCCTCATAAATCTTTTTATACAGACTATCTGAGCACTTTTATGGGTGTGCCTTATAAGTCTTGTCTTTTAAATAATTTGATATTTAAGAAGTATAAGGGCATTATTCCACAAAGTCTGAAAATAAATGTAAATGTAATTTTGTCTAATGGAGTGAATACAACTTGATACATAGAAAATCACACAGGTTTTTAAAGAATTATAATTGCTTAAATTTAAAGCAACGGAAACATTACAAAAGAAACAAAGGCTTTTGACTTCCAATCTTTTACTCATAGGAAACAAACTGAGAGCTTCTTCAAGGACAACCACAGACTACTCTTTTTGTCTGTGCAAGTTTGCTTGAGTTTATTTATATATTATCAAAAAGAAAACTTTTTCAAAGATCAACTGAATATTTTAGATCAATATGATTTTAGCACCTGTATACCCTCGGAAACCCTGTACAGGGTCGCTATGGGTCGGAACCGACTCGACGGCACTTAACAACAACAACATTACATACTTATATTCTTTCATAGGGTTTAAGTCAATCATAAAATAGTCCTGGTGGCGCTGTGAGTTAGGTGTTGGGCTGCTAACCCCAATTTGGCAGTTCAAACCCATCAGCTGCTCTGTGAGAGAAAGACGGGGTTGGCTGCTCCCATAAAGATTTACAGTCTCAGAAACCCTATATTGGGTCTGTCTAGGAGTTGGAATCAACTATATGGCATATGTTTTAAGTCAACCATAACCTACTTGTTCCATCTTTCAAAGGGCTGTGGTTTAGATTCCAGGAAATGTAGCTGTTCCTCCTGTCTGCCGTTGTAAAGCCCGTTATACCTGCTAATCTTCTAGGTATAAATAACCGTTTGCTTTATTACTCCAACAGAGTAGATTCTTAATAAAGGGGAAAAATGAACATTTAAGGGGGAATTAAGATCCAAATGAAGTCCTGGTAAGGCACTGAACAATAAGAAGTGGACTGCTAACCACAAGGTCAGTGGTTCAAATCTACCAGTAACTCCTCAGAAACCCCATACAGGGTTGTTATGAGTTGGAATTGACACAAGGACATTTAACAACAAGGTCCAAATGTAAATTAAAATTCAATCACGTTTGTTTTTTTGTTAAGTGCTGTCAACTTGGTTCTGACACATAGCTACCCTGAACAGGGTGTCTAAGGAAAGTAGTTGGTGGGTTTGAATTGTGGACCTTGCAGTTAGCAGTCCAGCACTTATCCTACAGAACCAAATGTGAGGGTTTATCAACTCACGAAATTCTATTAACTAATGAGGCTATGAGATGAGATGATCAGTAATACTCATTCCTACATTCTAAACACTAGTTTGATTAGTAAAGTATGTCTGCCTTGAGCACTGTGAACTTTTGAATAACTGTCTGTGTAGAATCAAACAGAAAATAGCATTCATAAAAGTTAAATGAGATGCTACCCTTGCTATTCCCTGTCCAAAATCCCAACCCATAGAAACCTTCAATGTAATAAAGTGGTTGTTTTCTGCTACTAAGTTTAGGGGTGGTTTGTTCTGTCCCAACAGTAACCAGAAAAGCAATGTAAAGGAACTCCAAAACATACTGCCATCGAGTTAACTGCAACTCACAGCAAACCTGTATAGGGTTCCCAAGGCTGCAAATCTTTACAAAAGCAGAAAGCCTCATCATCCTCCCATGGAGAAGCTGGTGGGTTTGAACTGCTGACACTGCAGTTAGCAATCCAGTGCTTATCCTATAGTACCACCAGGGCTCCTTAATATAAAAGAAAAATTCGTATTTTCAGCTTATATATATTTTTTTCAAATGGCATAAAGAGAGATTAAGTAATTACCTAAACACATACAGAAGCAAAAAGGTTGGCAGTTCAAGCTCACCAGCGTCTCCTTGGAGACCCTATACAGGGTCGCTATGGGTTGAAACCAACTTGATGGCACTTAACAACAACAACATACAGAATCAAAGTGGAAATCCAAACATAGTCCTATATAATTCTTAGACCCATGTTTAAAACTAGAACTCTACGCCCTCTCCCATAGATGTCCCACATCTTTTGCATAACATTGCCTCTTCCTAGAAATTTGTACACATATGCTTCTCTTAAACCAAACCATTATTTGTATCCATACAAAATCCTATTTCTTCTATGAAATAGATCTCTCGGCTCTAACCCACAGATATTTCTCCCTCTTCTAAAACATCTTGAATTTACTGTCAAGAGCTTTTACTTGACAATTAGTGAATGTTATTGTCATTAATTTATAATTAGTGAATTCATAACTTTTATTTTTCATATTTATTTTTCTTATTCCTTATTCCTTGGGTTTCTTACTGAATGATTTTCCAAAGCTAGTGATGAAAACATAAATAACTACCTGATCCTAGAAGGTAAGATACACTAGGTACAAAAGAACATAAGCGACCTAGATTACACTAGGAGGCAAATGTCATGTGTAAACGGATCAGCCACCACTCAATTAGCACACTGATTTTCTTCATAGAATATATCACCCACTAGGTAAGGAGCTCTGGTAGCATAGTGGTTACGAATCGGGCTGTGAGCCGCAAGGTCAGCAGTTCGAAACTACCAGCGGGTCTGCAGGAGAAAGATGAGGCGGTCTGCTCCCGTAAAGATTTACAGCCTCGGAAACCCTGAGTCAGAACCGACTCCACGGCACTTAACAACAACAACATGGGCATTCAATAAATATCTGCTAAAGGGATAAATGAAGACAAATATTACCAAGTGGGCCCAGAGGTACAGATTTTCCATATTTTCAAAATACACCAGAAATAAATAATTTTATACATATCCAATTTCTAAATTTTGACAACTAATTAGAAAAATGTTAAGCTATTTTTGGGCTAGGTAAATAAAACATGTCTGCTAGCTTAGAACCAACCTGAAGACTGTGTTTTCAACCTCTGTACTAGAGGGATCATGGATTGTTTTTATCCCTCTAATTACTTAGCATAGTGCTTTGTAAAGTGTAGGTAGCTTAATAATCAAATAATGATGATAATGATGATGACTCAAATATGCTCACTTGAGGCACTGCTCTAATTCAGCTGTGTGTTAGAAAGATGTTATTCAAGTTCCTCTCTCAGATCCCAGAGGAAGGAGTTTCAGCTTCAGATCTTTAATGACTACCTGATTTCACATGACGATTCCACATTCAAGATTTTAAAGCTAAACCTTCACTCCTCCCAGCTGTTAAGGGTTGAGAAATGCCATTCCTATATGCTCCCAGTAATAAAAAAAGAAAAGCAGTGGAAAGAAAACAGATTGGATTTCCAAAGGGTGACAGAAGATGAGAGTCAGGTTTTCAAACATATTTCCACAGTTGATAAAAAGAATTCCCTATGCTTATTTTGTTTTCCTTTTACTGATCTTGGCATTTTTAGATTATATAATCTAAAAATTTATTCCTATTGGCCTTTTGATGTTCTCTGGTAGCATGTTTTATCTTTTCTACATAAAAATTCTTAAGTATATATTTTTAAATGATTACTAATTAGTCAGATTCTTAACTCAAAAAAAAAAGTCACCTTTAAATAATTAGAGTGTGTCTGGTTTTAACATGGGTCATTTAGCAAGAAGTGGTGCTGTGGATAAAGCACTGGACCATCAGGACGGTTTGAAACACAAGGTCAGCAATTGAAACTCATCAGCCACTGCTTGGAAATCCCATACAGGGTCGCTATGAGTCAGAACTGACTCGACAGCACTTAACAACACAACAAAAAGTTGTGTATGGCTAAAAATGTTTTAAAGATACCTTTAAGGAAACATACTAGAAAAAAGCATTTCCAGTATATTTTATGTTAACTGACCCACAGAAAGTCAAACACCAACTTTTGAAGACATAAAAGGAAATGAGATGTCTTAGCATTCCTTTTCTCTGGATGGTCTAAAGTGTACAGGCTTGAAATGTCCACAGGAGAAACCAACAAACATTAAGGGATTCATCGTATCAAATGTCCCTGTACAGCCAGTCTGTATAGGATCCCTGGTGGTGCAGTGGTTAAAGTGCTTGTCTTTGAACCAACTATTGGTGATTTGAACCCACCATTTGCTCCAGGAGAAAAAGATGTAGCACTTGGCTTCTGGAAAGACTGTTGTTGTTAAGTGCTGTCAAGTCAGTTCCAGCCCATAGCAACCCTGTATAGGATTTTCTGAGGAGCGAATGCTGGCCCTGAACCATAGGGGCAATTCTATCTACTCTGTCCACCAGGGTTTCTATGGGTCAGAATCTACTCAACGGCAGCAGGTTTGGTTGTATGTGCAGTCTATATGCATAGTACTTAGAACATTGTTTTAATGATCATGTAGATTAATTCACTCTATACAGTTCTTCAATAATGGTATAAATTTTGTATGCAGGCAGATTTATTTTTTAAATAGGTTCCACAGTGATTTAAATGAAAAGTAACAAGGAGGAAAATTTATTTAGCTAAATCTATTTATCAAAATTTGGGTTATTATACAGCTAAGAACTTCATACAGAGTAAGAATATAGACTTCTTTTTATCTCTACTGCAGTATTCAAGCAACACTAAATATGATAAGCACTAGATGGGGAGAACTGCTACCTGAATTCTCTGAGGGACACACAGGTTTAGGCCACTGACCTTGTGGTTAGTAGTCCAGTGCTTATCTTACAGCAACCACACCAGGATTACTAAGTAACATTGAATGCAAAAAATAAAATAAAATGCATTTTAATGTAATAAATAAATTCCTCAATGAGATGAACTGACACAGTGGCTACAATAGATGACTCAGGCATGGCAATTGTGAGGATGGCTCAAGACTAGTAATGTCTGTTCAGTTATGTGTGGTGTCCCTATAAGTCAGAGCCAACTCAATGTCACCTAACAACAACATATTTATCATGTGAGCCACTGAAATAGAGAGGAGATTTGTAACTCAGCATGAGTTAGCCTGGCTAATAGATTGTACAGCATGCACAAAGTATCTAGAATACTGTGGTTTAACAAAAGGTAGCCATCAAAGAGAATTCATATGATTTTTATTATAAACTACATATGTTATTAAGTGTCACTGAGATTCTTTTAGACTCATAGTGATTCCATGTGACAGAATAGAACTGCCCCGTGGTGTTGTCTCAGCTGCAATATTTTTTTTCTGGAATCTTCACAGGATTCTTTCACCAATGTAGTCTCTGGATGGGTTCCAATGGCCAGACTTTAGGTTAGCAGTAGAGTACTTAACTAATGTACCACCAGCGCTCTCTAGAAACAATATAAACAGTAGATAATCCAGGACCATTATATCTCACCCTCCCCTAAGAACATAATCATGAACAAATGGCAATTAACAGCCTAAAAGAAGTTTATAATCCCCTAACCTGCTGTCATTGTTTCTGATTTATATTTGAGTTATGGTGTTGGGGAAGAATATTAAAATCACCATGGACTGCCAGAAGAACAAACAAATCTGTGTTGAAAGATGTACAACCAGAATGTTCCTTAGAATCTAGGATGGCAAGACTCCATCTCTCATACTGTGGACATGTTATCAGGAGGGACAAGTACCTAAAAAAGGACATCATGCTTGGTATAGCGGAGGGTCAGTGAAAAAGAGGAAGACCCCCTATGAGAATGGACTGACACAGTGGGAGCAGCAATGGGATCAAATTTAGCAACAATTGTGATGATGGCATAGGCCTGGGGAGTGTTTCATTCTGTTGTACATAAGGTCACTAAGACTCAGAACAGACTTAACAGCACCTGACGACAACAACAATAGGACACAATAGAAAATAGTTGGTTTATATCTTACAGTAATTCTAGCACAAGTACATGGTTAGAACTCACATATACATATATTGACCAAAGCATTGTTAGTAGTTAAAATTCAAGAAAGTAAAATGTTCATGTAAAGGAGGTTTCACAAACTGTAAAATATTCGTTCTACCATTATATCCAGACCAACCATAAAAGCATAATCTTATGCAAAAAGTAAAATGAAACTAAAATAAACTGCAGAATGGTATCTATAATATAAAACGAATTATATAAACAGTTAAATAGAATTTCTTGAATTCATAAACCCTACACTTGGTGCTATAGGATATGTTGTTGTTGTTAAGTACCGTGGAGTTGGTTCCGACTTATAGTGACCCTTGCCCAGGGTTTCCGAGGCTATAAATCTTTACGGGAGCACTATGCCTCATCTTTCTCCCGACTCATAACCACTACGCTACCAGAGCTCCTTATAGGATATAGCTGGTATATAGATATAGATGTAGATGTACATATTTACATATAATAATGTTATGATAATATGCAAAAAATTGAAAACATCAAATTCAAGACAGTAGGGCAGTAGTTATCTCTAAGAAGCAGGGCAAGGAAATTCTGGAAGATTCAGGGAGATACACAAGCCAGTAACTCCATAATTTCACTTGCACAAAAGTTACATTGTACTGAAACAACAACACTAAAATGTTTACTTTTATAAGTAAGTACATGGGTTTTATTATCGTACTCTTCACATTTTCTGTATATGTGAAATATTTCATAATCTTAAAAGAAGTCGTTTTTCCAAATCTCATCAATCACAGCAGATAATTTCACCAAACAGGCAACAGCTGCTCCAGAGATAGCCATGTTGTTGTTGTTGTTAAGTGCCTTCGAGTCGGTTCCATGTATAAGGTGAAAATAAGGAGAAACAGGGATGGAGTGCGATGGGAATAGCAAGTGTTTAAAGGAATAAGAGTAGGGTATAGAAAAAAATTCCTCTCTGATTCTTTGAAAAAAGGAAAATATTTTTTCCCTAAGAGACGAGAATTCAGCTAAATAAAATATACAAAGGTTCGAAATGATTCACTGTCAAAACAGATGTCAAATTACTTTCAGGGGACACATTAACCGAAAAGATAATTAAGTTTAAAATACTTACAACAACCCCACTCTTGGTCGTAGTTTCTCTGTATGTGAAGTTGCAAATCGCCCAGGCTAAATAATACGTGGACATGAGCGGGGTCTGTGAAAAGTGATCCGTAACCCATCCATCTTCCTCAAATACAGAAGTTTCCACTGGCATATTGGATAAAGATAAATAGGTTGCTTGATGCTTGATGCTGATTTTGAAAGTAGCTTTGTAGATTGGCTCATCGAAACAAGGAAATGCTTTTCTGGCATGTGTAGGTGAAAACTGAGTAACACCAAGGAATCTGTAAAAAAGAAAAGGGCATTCTCAACAACATTAAAGGCTTGAGCTAAGTTACAGTCAAAGCACATGCTTCTGCTAACAGGATTATATATTTTTGCCAATTGCAAGATTTTTTTTTCTGACCCAAACTGAAGTGCATAAATACCTAGAAAGCACAATTCATATAAGATTATAATTTTATTTCACAAACAATAAAAGATCTTGAATGAAGTTTTAATCTCTGAGTAAATTCTCTCATCCCAAAGTAGTGGTGCTGATGGTGGCGGCGGTGGTGGTGTGGTGATTGTGTGCCTTGGAGTCGGTCCTGACTCATAGTAACCCTATACAGGAGGTTTTAAGCTGTAAATCTTTACAGGAATCTTGGTGTGGGGGCACTGTAGGATAAGAAATGGACTGGAAAGCACAAGGCAAACAGTTCTAAGTCTATACAGAGTCAGTATGAGTTGGATCTGACACTACAACACTTTTTTTAGTAGTGTTTGGTAATGAAACATTACGAGCGACAAAACAATCACTCACTGGAAACTAATGGAAAGTAATGACTGACATATTTAGGAAATAATGATTTTCCTTTTTGGCTTAGTTATAACATGTAAAGACAGTAAAAACAAACTCCAAAGTTGTCCTCAGATACATGTAGAAGACAGACCATCACTGGGAAACATTTATGCTCTCAGATCTCAGCAAGACAAGGCCAGGTTTTGTTAAGAGCAAAAACTTTGAAAGTAGACAAAAATTTATCTAAACCCTGGTTATATTCTTTCTTGGGTAATTACTAAATGCCCTGCTGTTTAGTTGTCCCTTGTTTTAAAAGCACAGAACCAAGACTGACTCAAGGTATTGTAAACTGGGGGTAGGTAGGGAAGAAAAGGATGTAAAGCATTTATCACTGTGCATAACATTAAACAGACAGTCAATAAATGGTAGCTTTTCTTGGTGTACTGTAACATAGCAGTTTTCCTTGTCCACAGGGGATACGTTCCAAGACTGTCAGTGAATGCCTGAATCTTCAGGGAGCACAAAACCCTATACTATGCTTTATCTTATACCTACTTATAGTAAATTTTATTAATTAGGAACAA
>NW_006408688.1:770860-771474 GCF_000296735.1 Chrysochloris asiatica | reverse complement strand
TTGGATCAATTATCAACACTCACGGAAGCAGTAGTAAAGAAATTAAACGATGTATTGCATTGGGCAAGTCTGCTGCACAGGACCTTTTTTTAAAGTGTTAAAGAGCAAAGATGTCAGCTTGAAGATTAAGGTGCGCCCGACTCTTGGTATTTTCAATAACCTCATATGTATGCGAAAGCTGGACAGTGAATAAGGAAGACCACATAAAAACTAATGCTTTTGAGTTACGGTGTTGGACGAGAATATTGAAAGTGTCCAGGGCTGAGAAAAGAACCAACAGATCTGTGTTGGAAGAAGTGCAGCCAGAGTGCTCCTTGGAGGCCAGGATGGCCCAACTTCATCTCTCATACTTTGGACATATTGTCAGGAGGGACTGGTCACTGGAGAAGGATATCATGTTTAGTAGGGTGCAGGGTCAGGGAAAAAGGGGAAGACCCCCCAGAGCCAGATGGATTGACATAGTGGCAGCATCAATGGGCTCAAGCATGGCAACGATAGTGAGGGTGGCCCAGGATCGGGCAGTGTTTTGTCCTGCTATGCATAACATTGCTATGAGTCAGTACCAACTGGATGGCACCTAACAACAATAACAATATTGCCAGTCTACCTCTAAC
>NW_006408688.1:767064-770743 GCF_000296735.1 Chrysochloris asiatica | reverse complement strand
ACTTAACAACAACAACATGCTGTAGGATAAAGGAGCTCTGGTAGCATGGTGGTTATGAGTCAGGCTGCTAATCTCACCGTCAGCTGTTTCACGGGAGAATGAAGAGGCTTTCTGCTCTTGTAAAGATTTGCAGCTGTGGAAACTCTATATGGGATTGCTATGAATCAGAACCAACTCCACAGGACATAACAACCATCACCATCACACTGCAGGAAAAGTATTTGTCATCAACGTCTGTCTGAATAGCGAGGTCAGTGGTTCAAACCCACCAGCTGCTCCTCAGAAACTCTATACAGGGTCGGTATGAGTCAAAATCAACTGGGAGGCACTTAATAACAACCAACTATTTAACATTTTTGGCCTGAAGTTGACTGTGGGTAACTGAAATGACACAAAACAAAATCACAGATAAGGGGGAACTAGGGTATACAAGGGAGCTTCAAGAAGCCCATGGAAAACTTCCAGTATCTTTTTATTTCATTTTTCCATGAATATTTTGAAGTCACCTCACATGTAGGTCTATCTAGAGAGAGAGAGAGCCTTGATGGTACAGTGCTTAAGCCCTCAACTGGTAACCAAAAGGCCAGCTGTTCCACAGGACAAAGCTGAGGCAGTCTTGCTCTATAAAGATTACAACTTTGGAACTCCTATGGGATTTATCCAGCGCCATGCTCTGGAATCAACTTGATGGCAAAGATTATTGTTTGTTTTTTGTTCTCAAGTTTTTGAATCAAGCTGCATCTCATTAAAACTGTAACTACAAATCATGCTCACAGTTTAAGGTTAACAAATGAAAACTCTCAAATTAAGTACTTTAAGAAGGATCCTCTTCTAACTTTAAAAAAGGACTTTGTTGATGAAAAAATCATGACAAAAGTTAATGAAAGCTTTTTGTTTTATTTTAAATACTAGTGACAAAACTTGACTTAAGGCAAGTCATTATCAGAACCTTTGCATAACACAACTGAATTCTAAGTAACTTTTTCGAAAGGCTCTTTCCTCTACCACCATCATTCTATATCATTCAGGGCTGTTGTTACTAGCTGCTGAGTTGATTTTCAACTCATAGTTGACCCCATGTGACAGAGTTGAATTGTTCATTAAGATTTTCTTATTGGAGCAGACTGCCAGTCCTTTCCCTCATGGAGCTGGTGGGTGAGTGGGTTAGCAGTTGAGTAACTTACCCTTGCTTTGGCAGGGGTTGTTATCAACCAGAATGCTGGTAGTTGTGTGCCACCTAGTCAGTTCCAATTCATAGCAACCTTGTTTGTATAGAGTTTCCGAGGCTGTAAATCTTCAGGGGAGTAGAAAGCCTCATCTTTTTCCTGCAGAGCAGCTGGTTGATTCGAACTACTGACTTTATGGTGAGCAGCCAGTTCGTAGTCCACTATGCTACCAGGGTTCCACCATCCAGAGTAGACATGCTAATCTAAATACAGTACTTTCTCATTAAACCTGACTAGGTCCTTGAAATAATTTTCTGCCTAGCATTTCAGGTACCTACTACCAATCAATATGGCTGATGTGACTATTGAGTCGTTTCATCTACTCGTAACTCCTGGCTCAAACCATGAGGAGTTAATATTTATACCATTTAAAAATTATGACTCTAACATTTATCACTCTGGGCCTACATTTTAAAGTTTACTTTTGAATTAGAGCAAAAGAGAAAACGTCTAAGATATTGTATGCATATTTTCAAAAGAGTTTGGGGAGTGTTATCTTGGAAATTGTGCTGGACTGCTACATACTCGACTAGATAAGTCACTTTCTAAGCTTATTTTTCCATTAGTAGAAGGAAGATCATAATGTTTACTAAGGCTTCTTTACAAAACAGATATGATACAATGGAGAAAAAGTTTTTAACTATGAATCCTCATACAAGTATAAGGTTAAAATTGGAGGATTCCTACAAACAGTCTTGCTCTCCCAAAGTTCTAAAAGGAAAAAGTTGATTTAATAGGTCTAGAAGATGTATCCATAGGAACTCAGACAACGAGCACATAGTTGGATCAGAACTCATATTTTTTTTCTTTGACTGAAGGCTAATTACATCTCAAAAACAGTACATTTGTCATAATTTATAAACAATGTTTTAATTCAACTGTAGGTAATAAAGGTTATTTTTCCAAATTTGTTAGCATCCTAGAACTACTTTTCCTTAATACTTTCTACTGATTGTAATATATTTTTTGCTTAATGAAATGTCAGAAACTTTAAGTTAAAATATACCCAGATACGATTTCCCTTACCTGTGTTCTTTTCCTTTTAAGTAATGCTACTGAGTCTTTTACCTTTCAATCTTACTCCTTAAAATGTCCACTGAGAATGCTATTTCTCTGTTGGTGGTGGTGGTGGTGGTGATGTGCCATGAAGTCAGTTCCAACTCACAGCGACCCCATGGAGTTAGTTCCAACTCACAGCGACCCTGCACAGGTTTCTAAGGCTCTAAATCTTTACAGGAGCAGAAAGCCTCATCTTTCTACCACTGAATAGTTTGTAGTTTTGAATGCTGACCTTGAGGTTAGCAGCCCAAATTGTAGCCACTACACTACCAGAGCTCTCTATTAAGGCAATTTACTATGTACCCTCAAGATTTCATATATGAGGAATACTTCCCTTTTCAGATGAGTACCTCAGAACTCCAATTCTAATCACTGACAGGATATTGCCTACTATATATGAGCTGCTCACTATATTCAATATTTGGTAGGATTTTTAAATAGAATATACTCATTGGTTTTTGCCCTTAAGGTCTTTGCAAGCTAACTGAAAAGAAAAATATATATGCTCCTGAAGAGACAATAAGAGTAGGTAAAAAGTTCTACAAAAGATCAAAAGAGAATATACAAGTAGAATGTACCAGTCTTTAAGTAAAAATCAAAGGTGTCTTTGATATTAAATAATTAATGGACAGGAATTTATTAGATGCAGGAGACCAAAATACCTTCAGGCTAAATTAATAAATTAATACACCAAATATGTATGCAAAGGAAACCCTTCATAAAGTCTTTTTTTTTTTCTTCTTTTTTTGCCTTGCTTATTAAGTAAACGTTAGTAATGCTAGTGATTTAAATAACTGATTCTCAGGGTTGAAAGGAACTATAAAGATCATGTACTGACTTTTTCTAAAATTAATATTCTGAATGAATTCATCCACACAGTGTATATCTATGCACGGAGGGCCACCATATATTCTGATAATGTCTAAATGAGGAAATACCAATTTCACAGTCTGGCACCTGAGGACGATTGCAATTGAATTTCAATTCAGTATTTAGGAAGTCAAAAGAAGTCCCTTGGTAAAGAAGCGCAGTTGAACTAGATTACATTTAAAGTCTTTTCCAAGCTTGAGATCCTACAATTCTAACAAAAATTAAGAAATGAAATTTTATGAGGTTCTTTAAAAATGCTAAATTATGCTACCATCATATAGTTGTTTTTTATATTATTCTTACAAGTTATATAATGCATTTACTCTCCTAACCACTCAGTTTTGAGTGTTCAAAAAAATAAATATATATGCTTCTTTCCCTCAGGGAGTTTATACTCTAATAAAATAAATATATATCCAAATAGTTATTATGAAGTATGTCATAAGAAAGAGGGAAAATGTATCAAGAAATTACATTTATCTAAGGAGTCCATGGACTGCCAAAAGAACCAATAGATCTGTTTT
>NW_006408688.1:765152-766669 GCF_000296735.1 Chrysochloris asiatica | reverse complement strand
GAACTGCAAGGTCGGCAGTTCAAGCTCACCACTTGCTCCTCAGGGTCACTATGGGTCAGAATCGACTCAATGGCACTAAACAACAACAAGAAGCAGAACTAAAAACAGAATTGTATTGAACCCCAGTACTAATGATATACGTGGCCTGATAATTCTTTGTTCGGGGGCTGTCCTGTGCATAGTAGGATACTTAGAAATACACTCATCCTCTACATACTAGATGCTAGTTGTTGTTAAGTGCCGTCAAGTCGGTTCCAACCCATAGCGACCCTGTATAGGGTTTCAGAGAAGCAGCTGGTGAGCTTGAACTGCCGACCTTGCAGTTCATACAGCTTTGCAGTCTGGCACATTAACCCACAGCACCACACCACGACTCCACTAGATGCTAGTAGGACCTCCTCATTTATTACAAAAGAAAAACTGTTTCCAGAAACTGCCAAATGTCCCCTGAGAGTTGAAGTGGAGAAGCAGACAGCAAAATTCCTCTAAATAAGTACCGCTGGCGCAAAGAACTCACCTTTACGGAGAAAGAAGCACATACACTGGTCATGAATACTGGGTAAGATTTTAAGGGTTAGAGACTAATTGGAAACTAAGCAAATTGACTACAGGTGGCAGAGATGTTGGTGGTGTTGTTAGGTGCTATCAAGTTGTGGGTTAATGAGCCAGTTAGTACCAACCCATAGCAACCCTCTGAACAAGAGAATGAAACACTGCCTGGTCCTGGGCCAATCTCACAATGGTTGCCACGCTTGAGCCCACTGACTTTAATTCGGTTTGTTATGTGCCGTGGAGTCGGTTCCGACTCATAGCGACCCTGTACAGGGTTTCCGAGGCTGCAAAACTTTACGGGAGCAGAAAGCCTCATCTTTCTCCCGCGGAACAGCTGGTAGTTTCAAACTGCTGACTTTCTGTTCACAGCCCAATTCGTAACCACTCTGCTACCAGAGCAGAGCTCCTTATTGATTTTAATAGAAGGATTTAAAAAGTTTTGACTCACATACTAAGTTAGCACTCTTGAATGCTCTCTTCGAAATTCTAGATTTATCTGGTCTCCATATTGCTAGTCAGTAGTTGGAAAATATGGCTTGGCGATAGAAATGACACTGGAGATCACATGATAGAATTCTGGAAACTCAATGATTTGTTCATTTCAAGTACCTTCTTTAGACAGCATAAGAGATGACTATACACATGGACCTTGCCAGATTGAAAACATAGAAATCAAATTGACTACATCTGTGGAAAAAGACGATGGAAAAGCTCCATATCATCAGTGAAAACAAGGCCAGGGGCATATTGTAGAACAGCCCATCAACTGCGCATATGCAAATTCAAACTGAAGCTGAAGAAAATGATAACAAGTCCATGAGAGCCAAAATACGACCTTAAATATATCTGACCTGAATTTAGATATCATCTGAAGAACAGATTTGATACATTAAACACTAAATACCGAAGACCAGAAAAGTTGTGGGATGATATCAAGAATATCATACATGAAGAAAGCAAAAAGT
>NW_006408688.1:753071-763055 GCF_000296735.1 Chrysochloris asiatica | reverse complement strand
ATATATATATACATACATACATACATATTGTATGACTATCTTCAATCGGTGGAAATTAAATTTCTTTTCTGGTTACTGTCATTATAACATCAAGAAGGCCTCGAACAAGGATGATCTACAGAAGAAAATAGTACATGTGATTTTTGATGTAAGTTGAAGTGAGAATGAGTTGGTATCAGGACACCAGGCAGAATAAGTACAAAAATTTAATTAAAAGTAGAAAAGATTTTAATCCATGGTATGGATATGAAAAACATGTCATACAGCAAAAAAGAAAAATAAAACAGCAGGAGCCACTAGGTAATGGGGAAGGTATTTTGTCTGTTTTCTTCGACTTTCTTAAGCAAAGCCCTTATCTTTTAATGAATCCATCTATTACCATAAAAAACATTCTACTTCCAAACATGACATTCTGGAAGTGTCATTCCATGAATGTCACTTTAGCATAACTAGAATAATGTGAGTAACATACATGTATTTTAATTCTTTTCTATCTAAAAGAAATTGCTTGATTTTCTTAACAACTTGTCTATTTGACATTTTGGTTGAACTAAGAAGAAGGGCTTAACGCTCTGTGTTGCCACTGAAGGATACAGAGAATTGATTTCTTCTTATTTCTGCGGAAGTTCACTAGGCAAGCTACTTGTGTCAAGTCATTATGATAACATTCAGCAGAAGTAATGCATTAATGTTGGTTGATACTGCCAACAAATTATAGTATGTGATACAAAACAATTTCTGCTCCATTATTTTCAGTTTGCCTTTTCATAAAGGTAAAATATGCAGAGAAAATAAATATTTGCCTAACACTGTTAGCATTCAGATTGATCCATGAATTTTTGCTGTGGGATCCAGACAAATGACATAGCCTATTAGAAAGATTTTTGTTTGGGCTACATGAAGTCCTAGGTGTGGCACTGTAGCACTGGACTGCTAACTGCAAGATCCACAGTTCAAACCCAGCAGCTACTCCTCAGAAACTGTATGCAGGATCGCTATGAGACAGAACAGTCCTAATGGCATGTAGCAACAAGAACATGTAAACCACATGTACAGCACAGCAGACAAAATGATCTATGAACTTACTTCTGTAACAGGTGCAATTTTCCTAGTATTACAATAGTTGAAGAAAGGTAATAAGAACTCCCAAGACCTAAAGTTCCAAGGTAACATCTCAACGGCTTGCAGTAAAGGGACTAAGTTACAAGGTCAAAGAATCCCCCTTTAAAGAGAAGGGTGTTAATCAAAATGCAAATTTTTACTCTATGTCAAAATGTTTTAAGTCAAAATGGGCCATTGTTTAGACTGTGTGTTTTTATGTACTCCAATGGGTCGTTAAACCTCTGCCACTTCTATAGAGATGTAATCCTGATGAATATTCAACACTATAAGCATGCATGTAGTCTTTTTTTTTTTAAATAACCATTCTAGTAAGCTAAAATCATAATGCAATATTGTTAGCACTATGTATGTACGAAGTGTTGCATATGTGAATAATTGTTTTTTTAAAACAGCACAATATTCATAACTGTTTTTCATTAGTAAACTAAATAATTTTATTAAAATCACTACTGAGCATTGATTAACCTTGATGGAGAATATTACAAACACACTAAAATTAATTTCCATTGGTCATATTATTAGTTTTGGTAGGGATAAATAAAACAGTGTCTAAGATTTGTTTGGCATTGGAAAATGCCAAGCATTAGGTAAGCATTATACAGTAACGGTACTGTCAGAACTCAACATTTTGTGAACATTATTATGTGAACATGTGACTGATATGACTTTCTCTCAGTACTTAAGGTTTTTCTACTTGCTCTGCTGGCTCCCAGTTACAAGGAAAGCACTCGTCTGACCCTTCAGTCACTAGTTCTTAACAATCCTCACTGCTGAGAGAGAATACAGCCATAACCAGGCAAGTTGTGCACTTCTTTATGTTTCTCCCCATCTTCCATCAACCATCCACATGTCACAATGTCTGAAGCAAACATGAGATTTTCCTAGTGTGAAGTCTCTCTTCTTCTTGATTAATTGGACTCTGTTCTTCCTTCTCCATCATCTAAACTCTGGTTAGGAAGTAAAACAAATAGTGCCCAAATAATGTTCACAGTGATCATCTCCCCACTGCTTTTCCAACAAGAGGAAACCCCAAGAGCATTGGTACTACATGACCTCTATCAGCTCAAATAATAGCTATCAAGCCATGGGATAATACAATGTTATGTAATATCCACAAATTATATTCAGAAAATCTGCTGTAAAAAGACCTCTTTAAAGTGTTAAAGAGCAAGATATCAGTCTGAGGACCAAGGTGTGTGTGACCCAATCCACGGTATTTTCAACTACCTCATATGTATGTGAAAGTTAAACAATGAATAAGGAAGATCATAGAGGAATCAATATATTTTAATGATGGTGTTGGAGAAGAATATGAAAAGTAACATGGACTGCCAGAAAAACTAACAAATCTATCTTGGAAGAAATGCAACCAGAATGCTTATTAGAAGCAAGAGTGGTAGGACTTTGTCTCTTATACTTTGAACATCTTATCAGGAGGGACCAGTCCAAACATCAAGTTTGGTAGCATGGAGAATCAGTGAAAAAGAGGAAGACCCCTAATAGCATGGATTGACAGAGTGGCAGTAGCAATAGACTCAAACATATCAACACTTGTGAAAATGCCACAGGACCAGCAAGAGCTTCATTCTGTTGTGCATAGGGTAGCAACGAGTCCGAACCGACTCTACTGCCCCTAATAATAATAAATATAATAACCACAGATGTGCTTACCAATAGCTAGGTGCCATTTTAAGTGCCGTATATTATTCAAATCACAATTCTAATTATCTCCACTTTGCAGATGAGAACATCAGACAGACAGCAGCTACAAAGTTTTACAAGTCATTAAAGCTAAAAAGTGGTAGACTCAGGAGAAGAATGAATGCACTCGCATGCACTTTCCATCCTACAACACAACCAACTCTGGCCTGAATCTATACTCGGAAGAGATAAAAAGCAGACAGCAATGGTAATTTTAAAACTTCTTACCACCCCCATCCTCTTATTCTGTTTTTGAGTTGAGCAGTCATAGGGAAAGATCAGGATCACTACATTAAAACTTCATCCTTTAAGTCAAAATAGGTATGAATGAATTTATCCCTGTCCTCGCACAACCTGTGGCAGACCTAAGTCCCACCACAGTGTTCTAAGGGTGGGAAGTGCACCTACAGGGAGGGAAAGCAGAAAGGGTGAGCTAGGGGATCTTTACTCTAGTTAAGCCTTTCCAGACTTTGCCAGTCTCATTCTACCCTTGCAGGTTCATCACCGCTATCCAGGTGTGACTGACTGAATCATTTCAGGTTGTTCAGGGAACTGAGAAGTGGTGGTGGTGGTTATGTGCCGTGGAGTCGCTTCCGACTCGTAGTGACCCTGTGTAGGGTTTCCGAGGCTGTAAAGCTTTACATGAGCAGAAAGTCTCATCTTTCTCCTGTGGAACCGCTGGTAGTTTTGAACTGCTAACCTTGAGATTAGCAGCCCGATTCATAAGCCCTATGCTACCACAGCTCCTTGAACTGAGAAGAGCAGGGAGTATTTTTTTTCCATCTTTTTATTCTTTTAATTAGCAGAAAAATTCAAGCTGTGTGGTAGATCATCAACCACCTGTTGGTAAAAGGTAAGAATTGCATGAGACTTTTTACACCGTGTCTGGTCTGAGCCATGTTGGACGATTCTGGAGGGCAGCTGATCTTCAGCTTGTAAACCCCACTCCGGCTTCTGTGGAAGCCTGAGCCCGCTAGGCAGCTTTGGACCTTTGTTTCACAACCATGTCCACCAAATGTTAATTCACCAGCTGCCCAGCTTAACAGATTCAACAACAAGGGGAAAGACAGTACAGAAATGAGGTGGTGCTGTAGAAAAGTTAATGTGAAGCTGAGGAAAGCTAAGAAGGATGGCCAGATGCTGAAAAGGAGAAATGTAAGCTCTTTTCCTGATGATGCTACTTCACCACTGCAGGAAAACCGCAACAACCAGGATACTGTAAATTGGTCTGCTGATGACATTCTCAAAGGCATAAATAGCAACAATTTGGAAAGCCAGCTCCAAACTAGTCAAGCTGCTAGGAAATTGCTTTCCAGGGAAAAACAGCCCCCCATAGACAACACAATCCGGGCTGGCTTGATTCCAAAATTCGTACCCTTCTTGGGCAGAACTGATTGTAGTCCCATTCAGTTTGAATCTGCTTGTTCACTCACTAACATTGCTTCTGAGACATCAGAACAGACCAAGGCTGTGGTAGACGGAGATGCTATCCCAGCATTCATTTCTCTGTTGGCATCTCCTCATGCTCACATCAGTGAACAAGCTGTATGGGCTCTAGGAAACATTGCAGGTGATGGTTCACCTTTCTGAGACTTGGTTATCATGTATGGTGCAGATGACCCTCTGTTAGCTCTCCTTGCAGTTCCTGATGTGTCATCTTTAGCACATGGATACTTGCAGAATCTTACATGGACACTTTCAAATCTTTGTCGAAACTAGAATCCTGAACCCCTGTTAGATAGTGTTGAACAGATTCTCCTTACTTTAGTTAGTCTCCTGCATCACAATGATCCAGAAGTATTGGCAGATATGTGCTGGGCTATTTCCTATCTTACTGATGGTCCAAATGAATGGATTGAGATGGTTGTGAAAACAGAAGTTTTGCTCCAACTTGTGAATCTTCTAGGAGCTACTGAACTGCCAATTGTGACTCCCGTGCTAAGAGCCATTGGGAATATTGTCACTGGGACAGATGACCAGACTTAGGTTGTAATAGATGCAGGAGCACTTGCTATATTTCCCAGCCTGCTAACAAATCCCAAAACTAATATTCAGAAGGATGCTACATGGACTAGATCAAATATTATAGCAGGTCGTCAGGACCATATACAACAAGTAGTGAATTATGGATTAGTCCCGTTCCTTGTTGACATTCTAAGGTAGACTCAAGACTCATAAAGAAGCTATGTGGGTTGTGACCAACTATACAAGTGGTAGAACAGTTGAACAGATTGTATGCCTCGTCCACTGTGATATAATAGAACCCTTGATGAACCTTTTAACTACAAAGGATACAAAAATTATTCTTATTATTCTGGGTGCCATTTCAAATATCTTCCAAGCTGCTGACAAAATAAGTGAAATTGAGAAACTTAGTATAATGATTGAAGAATGTGGAGGCTTGGACAAAATTGAAGCTCTGCAAAATCATGAAAATGAGTCTGTGTACAAGGTTTCATTGAGTCTGATTGAGAAGTACTTCTCTGTAGATATCAGAATGTTGTGCCAGAAACCACCTCTGAAGGGTATGCCATCCAGATTCCAGATGGTACTCCTGGGACCTTTAACTTTTAAGATTGTACAGCTGAGTCATAAAGTTGTTCATTGTGTACTTTGTTTGGTATATGTTTGTCTTAACTGTTTCTCTACTAAGAATTCTTTATAAATGCGATTTGTTATATAGCACTTTTTACAACGAAAATATACTTGAACAGTTCCAAACTGTACATACTGTATGAAGCCTCTCCTATCATTAGGATTATTTCTGTGTGGAATTTCATATCTTACTGTGTCCAGTAAATAAAGATTAAATTCCACCCTTAAAAATATATATATATTGCATGAGAATTTAAAACACTCTAAGGGAATCTGGCCTCTATTGTAAATCTCAGAGGATGCAAAGAACAAACAATGAAGATGTGATAGTCAAAGTTTTGTGTCAACTTCACTGGGCCAGGATTCTCAGTGGTTCATCAGTTAAGATCTAGTTGTCCTCCATGATAAGATCTAATAAAATGTAAGCAACCTTATGATATGGTCTTCTATGAACAACCAGTCAATTGAAAGCATGTTTCCTTGAGGCTATGGCTGTTTCAAATATATTGGATACCTGTTTGTTCTCTGTTGGGTCCAGATCTTACATCTAACTCATCCTCCAACCTCTGGTTCTTTGGGCTTGAGCCAGTGTCCTGCCAATCCTGGGAGCCCATTGCTGCAACAACTACATCAATCAATTCATCTCATTGACGGTCTTCCTCTTTTTCACTAACCTTCTATTTACCCAAGAATGATGTCCTTTTCTAGGGACTGGTACTTCCTGAAAACATGCCCAAAGAAGGTAGAGTTCCCACTGAATAGTTTTCATCTTGTCTAGATGGGTCTGATGAAAAGAGATGGGTATAACATTCTTATTATTCAATAGTGAGAAATTGCTATCATGACTATTTGCAACTGTTACAACTGTAAAGGTAGAAGTTTTGTAATAAAAATGAGGGTACTGTAGTTAATCTTACAGTAAAGAAACAGAGGACCCTAGGACCATCAAGAGAGAAGAGCACAAGCAGAGTGTGGGACCCTATATAGAGAAACAGCAACACCAGAGATGGAGGCAGAAATGAGGACATTGAAAAAGAGAGTAGCTGAGGACTCTGGACTCATTGAAAGAGAGGGACTGGGTGCTGGTGGCCAGGAGGCAGGCTTTCAGAAGTGCCCTTTGGTTGTTTAAATTATTATATATTCCTGAGTGTTTCTGTGTACATTACCCCCAACACCCTGCCAAAAACAAAAACAAAAATAAAAACAGTGAGGGAATAGAAGCAAATACTATTGAATGATGATGCATGGAGGAGATTGTAATCACTGCAATGAAATGATGGTGTGAAGTCAATGTTCTTACATGTAAACTATCATTCAGTTCACAATAAAAACTTTTTAAAAAACCATGCTCAAAGTATGTAATATGAAGTCTCACTATCCTCACTTCCAATGATCATTCTTGTTGCATTTCTTCCAAGATAGATTTATTCTTTCTTCTGGCAGTTCAAGGTATATTCAGTATTCTTCCATAACACAATATTTCAAATGCATGAGTTTTTCTTTGGTCTTACTCTTTCATTATCCAGAATGAATATCAAAAGAAACTCTGAAACTTGTTCCTGAAGGTAAACTAGCTAAAGTGACAAGAAGAAGTGATTAAGTAAAAGAAATGAAGAGAGGATTTCAAAGGATGGTTGAGAAGACAGAGTAAAGTATTATAATGAAACATGTAAAGACCTGGAGTTAGAAACCCAAAAGGGAAGAACATGTTTGGCATTTCTCAAGCTGAAACAACTGAAGAAAAATTGAAGCCTTGGGCTGCAAAATTAAAGGATTCAATGGGCAAACTATTGAATGATGCAGGAAGCATCAAAAGAAGATGAAGCCTTGCTGTACACCCTCCAAAAAACAATGCTTGATGTTCAACCATTTCAAGACAGACGATGTGATCAAGAACCAATAGTTTGAAGGAAGAAGTTCATGGTGCACTGGAATCATTAGGACAAAAAAAGCCCAAGAAACCCAAGGATTCAGGAGTTGGTGGAATAACAATTTAGAGGTTTCAACAGATGCAACACTGGAAGCACTCACTCATCTATGCCAAGAAATTTAAAAGACAGCTTCCTGGCCAACCAAGTGAAAGGGATCAGATTTGTGTACATTCCAAAGAATGACAATTCGACAGAATGCAGAGTGCATTCCAAAGAAATGACAATTCAAACAATGTCAATAATATCACACACATACAACTTGACTAATGATAATATTTAAATGGTTATAGCAGTTTCAAAAGAAACTGTCAGAAATTCAAGGTGGATTAAGAAAAGGACATGGAATGAGGAATGTCATTGCCATCTAAAATGGATCTTTGCTGAAAGCAGAGATTACCAGAAAGATGTTTGCTTATGTTTTATCAACTATGCAAAGGCATTCAAAAGTGTGGACAATAGCAAATTAGGGATAACATCACAAAAAATAGGAATTCCAGAACCGTTAATTGTGCTCATGCAAACCTGTATATAGACCAAGAGGCAGTCACTGGGACAGCACAAGGGGATACTGCATGGTTTAAAATCAGAAAAAACTGTGCATTAGGATTGTATCATTTCAATATACTTATTCAATGTGTGGGGCCTTGGTGTAGCACTGAGAGTTAATGCACTCAGCTGCAAAGTCGCTTTGAACCACAAGGTCAGTGAAGGCTGGTCAAGCTCACCAGCCACTCCTCAGAAACCCTATTCAGGGGTCACTATGGGTCAGAACTGACTTGATGGCACTTAACAATAACAATTCAATCTGTATGCTGAGCAAAAAAAATCTAAGAAGCTGGACTTTGTGAAGAAAGCAGCAATGAAAAACTCAATAGTGACCCTGTATAGGGTTTCCAAGAAGCAGCTGGTGAGTCTGACCTGCCGACTTCGCAGTTGAAACTTAACTTGAGGTCGAGTGCTTATCCTAGGGGGCCACACCACAACTCAGGTCTTCTGCATAATACCTCTTTAAATTATTAAAAAGCAAATATGTCAGTTTGAGGACTACGGTGAACCTGACCCAAGTCATTGTATTTTCAACTGTCACCCATAAACAAGGTGGTTAAAATTAGTTTGAAGAAAGAAACATGTTGTGCAAACTTAAATATTGGAAAAGCCAGGAGCAGACCTGTCTTTTTTTCTAATGAGATTCAGAATGGGTAGGCCATGGTGAAGTTGCTTTAACAAACAAAAAGCATGGGCTAACTAATTTAACTCTTAACTAGTTTAGCTGATCAATTAATTCATTTAATACATTTTCTAAAAACAAAGTGGAAATGTATGCTTTTAGAAAATGTTTCCTTGATGGTCAAATGAGAGGGCAGCATGATATGAAAAACAAGGCACAACAAAAAACAAACTTTATTACTTTTCCTCACACTGTGAGTCATTATTAAACTGTCACAGAAGTTGTTGTTTTCCGTTGTTTTATCTTGTTTTAAATATTTACTAGATTTGGTTTCCTGGTGACAATTTGAATTGTGACCAAAAGCCATCATTGGCCTCCATCTGGTCATATGGCTATGTGTGCCTAACTAAAATATAATTTATGTGCCGTGGAGTTGGTTCTGACTCATAGCGACCCTGTACAGGGTTTCCGAGGCTGTAACTCTTTACGGGAACAGAACGCCTCATTTTTCTCCAGCGGAACAGCTGGCAGTTTCGAACTGCTGACCTTGGGAGACCCTACCCACCATTATAATAGTGCAAGCCCTTGCTAATCACAGCCTTTGGGGGGTGGGCAACCCCCAAACAGGGAACACAGCAATGGAGCTAATCTGAGCAATCTGGAGCTTCCAAGTTAGAAGTGGCACAGATTGACTGTGGGTATTCCTGGGTCACACCTGGGAGGGGGCAAAGGCAGACAGTGATTCTGTAAAAGAGAACTGTTGAGTCTTGCTGAAGCCTGAGATGGATTAACACTAGGACCAGAAAGAACTACAAGGGCAGCCAGAAGAGGGGAATACTTCCGACAGACAAGAGTACAAAGGGAAATGGCTAGCTTCCTGCCTACTGTGGAACACCATATGAGAGCATATGTAAAAAGCATCCATGAGGGAAAGAAACAGCCCCTTCCCCTCATCTCAGGAAAATGAAGCCCCACTACTTATGTCAAAGTCTGAGACCAGCTAAACTCCCACCTACCTGTACAAAACATAGTATACCCCCACTATAATCAAAACAGCTGGGTACTGATTCTATAGACATATAGACCAGTGGAACAGAATGGAGAACTAAGAATGAAACACAGTCATCTATGGACCACTGATGCTTGACAAGGGGTCAAAGTCCATTAGCGGTTACAAAACAGGCATGGTGCTGGCAAAACTGGATATCCACCTGTAGAAAAATGGAACAAGACCCATGCCTCATACCATACATAAAAACTAACTAAAAATAAATCAAAGACCTAAATATTAATCCTAAAACCATAAAATTCTTGAGAGAAAATGATGGAACCTAATCTTTTATAAAAGTAGGATAACAAATGCACAAGGAAAAGAAGACAAAGTAGAAATTGTTGTTGTTAAGTGCCGTCAAGTTGATTCTGACCCATAGTGACCCTGTATAGGGTTTCCAAGGAGCAGCTGGTGAG
>NW_006408688.1:748794-752971 GCF_000296735.1 Chrysochloris asiatica | reverse complement strand
TTGTACTGCTGACCCAAAAATGTATGCCCATCAGGACTTTATAAAAAGAGTAAATTGACGATCTATAGACTGAAAACAAATTTAAGAGACTACTTATCTGATACGGACAAAACAACTCCAAAACAAAAATAAAAGCAATCCAATCTCAAAAAGAGCAAATGACATGAACAGATCCTTCACCAAAGATGATCTCCAAGTAGTCAACAAATATATGAAAAGATGCTTATGATCATAAGCCATTAATAATGGATCTCACTGTCATCAAGTCAATTCAGATTAGAACCACTCCTAAGACTTTCAAGACTGTAAGTCTTCGTGGAAGCAAATTGCCACATAGAGTAGTTTTTTTCCAAAGAACAGCTAGCTGGTGGGTTCAAATCAATGACCTTTAGGTTAGTAGCAGAGCACTTTAACCACTGTACTATAAGTATCCTCAGAGAAATGCCAAGTAAAACTACAGTGAGATACCCAGGCTAAAGGACACTAATGGAAAAACCAACCAACCAACAACGACAACAACAACAAAAAAAACAGGTAGCAAAAACGTTGGGTAAATGTATGCAGAATGGAACCCTTTTCCATTACTGGTGGAAAATGATATGGAGCTTTCTCAAAAAACTATAAATAGCCCTACCCTCTGTCCAGCAATCCCATTCCTCAGTATTTGTTGTTGTTAAGTGCCTTCGAGTTGATTCTGACCCAAAGCAAGTCTGTATAGGGTTCCCAAGGAACGCCTGCTGAGCTTATGACGTGAACAGACATGCGCACTACCCACTTCCCTCAGTCAATTTGGACAGAGCAGATCTGTATGGAAGCAGACTACCACATGTACCTCTCACAGAGTGGCTGGATATTTGAACTACTGATCTTTCAATTAGCAGCTGAGTGCTCTGACCACTGTGCCACCAGGCTTCCTTGCTTTAGAACATCTGTTATTATTGTTGTGCGTCACTGACTTAGTTCCAACTTACAGCAACTCTGTATAGGGTTTCTAAGAGCAGCTGGTGGGTTTGAACTGCTCATCTTGCATTTACCAATCCGGTACTTATCCTACAGCACCATACCAGAGACTTGTTATTTTGGGTGATGGAAAAATAGCATCTAATGTAGATGTTGTGAGCACAGCACAATCAAAGTAAAAAGGAGTGGTTGAGCACATGGATGGGTATATGGAAACTGATACATTGTTGTTGTTGTTAGGTGCCATAGATTTGGTACCAACTCATAGAGACCTTATGCACAGCAGATCGAAATACTGCCTGATCCTGAGCCAACCTCACTACTGTTGCCACGCTTGAGTCCATCGATGCTGCCACTTGGCCAATCCATCTCCTTGGGGGTCTTCCTCTTTTTCTCTGACCATGTACCCTACCAAACAAGACATCCTTCTCCATCAACTGGTCCCTGCTGACAATATGTCCCAAGTATAAGAAAATTTGGCCATCTTGGCCTCCAAGGAGCACTCTGGCCGCACTTCTTCCAACACAGATCTGTTTGTTCTTTTGGCAGCCCATGCACTTTCAATATTCTCCTCTAACACCAAAACTCAAAAGCAGCAATTTTCCTTTGGTCTTCCTTATTCACTGTCCAGCTTTCGCATGCTTATGAGGTTATTGGAAACACCATGGCTTGGGTCAGGCTCACCTTAGTCCTCAAGCTGATATCTTTGCTCTTCAACACTTTAAAAAGGCCTTGTTCAGCAGATTTGCCTAATGCAATACGTCATTTGATTTCCTGACTGCTACTTCCATGAGAGTTGATAGTTGATCCATGAAGAATGAAGCCCTTTACAACGTCAATCTTTTCTCCCTTGATCAGAATGTTGCTTATTGGTCCAGTGGTGAGGATTTTTGTTTTCTTTACACTGAGATGGAATCCATACCGAAGGCCATGCTCCTTGATCTTCATCAGTAAATGTTTTAAGTCCTCTTCACTTTCAGCAAGTAAGATACATGGATAGGTACAAATTTGTACCTCTGGTAGCATAGTGGTTACAAGGCAGGTTGCTAACCTCAAGGTCAGTAGTTTGAAACCACCAGCCATTCTGTGAGAGAAAGGTGATCCTTTCTGCTCCCATAAAGATTTACAGCCTCAGAAACCCAATACAGGGTTGCTATGAGTCAGAACCGACTCCACTGCACACAGCCACCATCTCCACAAATTTGTCCGTAGGCGAGAATAGATCAAAGTATCTCTACCCGCTAACTCACACCCACTGTCTTTGAGTTAATTCTGACTTAGAGTGAACCTTTAGGACAGAGCAGAACTGCTCCTCAGGGTTTCTCTACGATAAATCTTTAAAGGAGCAGACAACTTCATCTTTCTCTTCTGAATAACTGCTGGGTTTGAACCACAGATCTTGAGTTCTGCAGCCCAATGCACCACCAGAGATCCTTCCTCCAAAGTATCTACACCAAACCAAATTCAAACCCATTGCAATTAAGTTGATTCCAACTCATAATAACCCTATATAGAATTTCCACCTCACTTTTTTCTGTGTGCAACTGGTTAGTTTGAACCACCAATGTTGTGGTTAGCAGTCCAATGTACAACCTACTGTATCACCAAGGTGCCTTTCAAGTAACTATACTGTTACTGTGTGAAACCTGTAGGTCAGGTGCATATATTCATTGAAGACAAACATATGGATACTCCTCAGACATAATTAAATACCTCTCAAGATTGGTTTTTCAGATTTGAAAACTCAAGATCATAACCTCATGAGACAACTCAATAAATTGGCATAACATAGTTCTCAAAAATCATAATCTACATCCTACTGAAGTAAGTAGTGTCTAGGATCTTAAAAGCTTGTGAGACACAACTATAGGCATCTACTGACCAGGAGCAAAACCGTAAAAAGGTAACCACCTGTTCAGAAAAGAAATATGTCTACATCACCACAAACTCATCTACACGGAAACCAAGAAAACCAGATGGTGCCCAGGTGCAACGACTGACCATTTGGATAAGAGTTTATTGGTTGTGACTAGAAAGGGAGAAAAATATAGAGAACTCAAATTCTTATTTAAAAAAAAAAAAAAAATAGACAAACTGAAAGACTAGAGAACAGAGGACTCCTTGATACCCTTACCCTGAAACACACTTTAAACTGAGAGCCAAGCCCTGAAGCCATCTTTAATAAAATTACAAAATGGCACACAAAATAAATTATGTTACCCATCACTAGTCTTTCACCTTGTATTACAGTGGTCGTTTGAGTGTTGCTGTGATGCTCAAATCTAGGCCACTGGTATTTTAAATACCAGCAGGGTTACCAGTGATAGACAGTTATCAGCTGAACCTCCAGATTAAGGCAGACTAAGAAGGAGGTGAGTGGACTACTTCCGAATGTGCAGCCACGGAAAACCTTATGGAAGAGCTCTGCAACACTGTCACAATATGAAATACTGAAATATTATGGATAGCACCAGAATATTATCACAAGTAGTGCCAGAAGGTGATCCCCTCAGGTTGGAAGGCACTCAAAATACGACTAGGGAAGAGGTGTCTCCTCAAAGTAGAGTTGACAGTGATAATACGAATAGAATAAAGGTTTCAGGACCTTTATTTTCTGATGGGGAAAAGCTCAAAATGAGGAGTATCAGCTGTAAATATCCACTCAGAATTAGAACATGGAATGTACAAAATACAAAACTAGGAAAATTGGAAGTTGTCAAAAATGAAATGGAACACAAAAACATCTATATCCTAGGCATTAGTGGGCTGAAATGGACAGGTATTGTTAATTTTTAATTTGACAATCACATGCTAGAAATGACAAATCCATCATCACAAAGCACATTTCAAGCTCTATTTTGAAATTTGACAGAATTTTTCAAGACTAATGACATCTTTTACACAAGGACCTCACCAGATGGACTGCATAGAAATTAAATTGACTACATCTGTGGAAAGAGACAATGGAAAAGCTTCATATCGTCAGTCAAAACAAGGCCAGGGGCAGACTGCAGAATAGACCATCAATTATTCATATGCAAATTCAAACTGAAGCTGAAGAAAATGAAAACAAGTCCACAAGAACCAAAATATGAATTTGAATATATCCCACCTGAATTTAGAGATCATCTGAAGAACAGATTTGATACATTAAACACTAAAGACCGAAGACCAGAAGACTTGTGGGATGACATCAAGAACATCATACATGAAGAAA
>NW_006408688.1:730390-748604 GCF_000296735.1 Chrysochloris asiatica | reverse complement strand
ATCAGCTCAAGAAGATGAAGGCAAATATTACAACAAAATGTACAAAGATTTAGAATCAGAAAACCAAAAAGAAAGAACACGCTCAGCATTTCTCAAGCTGAGGGAACTAAAGAAAAAATTCAAGCCTCGACTTCCATTATTGAAAGATTCTCTGGGCAAATTACTGAATGCTAGCTACAGAAAGCATCAAGAGAAGATGGAAGGAATACACAGAGTCACTGTACCAAATGGAAATGGTCAATGTTCAACCGTAACAAGAGGTAGCATATGATCAAGAGCCAATGATACTGAAGGAGGAAATTCAAGGTACATTGAAGGAACTGGCAAAGAACAAGTCACCAGGAAGTGATGGAATAAAACTTGAAATCTTTCAAGAAAGTAAGGCGACACTGGAGTCACTCATTCATCTATGCCAAGAAATTTGGCATCATCTGGCCAATTGGAAGAGATCTGTATTTGTGACCATTTCAAAGAGAGGTGACCCAATGGAATGTGGAAATCATCTGGAAAATCTCTTTGATATCCCATGTGAGTAAAGTTTTACTAAAGGTAATACAGATGTGGCTGCAAGCATACATTGACAGAGAACTTCCAGAGGTTCAGGCTGGATTCAGAAAAGGCTCTGAAACCAGGGATATCACTGCTGATGTCTGATGGATATTGGCTGAAAGCAGAGAATATCAGAAAGATGTTTATCTATGCTTTATTGACTGACTACGCAAAGGCTTTCAACTGTGTGGATCATGCCAAGCTATGGACAACATTGCGAGGTATGAGTATTTCAGAGCACTTAATTGTGCTCATGAGGAATCTGTACATGGACCAAGAAGCAGATATGCAAACAAAACGTGGGAAAACTGAATGTTTAAAATTAAGAAAGGTGTGCGACAAGGTTGTATTCTTTCACCACACTTATTCATCCTGTATGCTGAGCAAATAATCCCAGATGCTGGGTTCTATGAAGAAAAATGTGGCATCAGGATTGGAGTAAGACTCATTAACAACCTGCAATATGCAGATGATACAACCTTGCTGGCTGAAAGTGAAGAGGACTTAAAACATTTATTGAGGAAGATCAAAGAGCACAGCCTTTGGTATTAATTACATCTCAATGTAAACTAAACAAAAATCCTCACCACTGGACCAATAAACAACATTCTTATCAATGGAGAAAAGAATGAAGTTGTAAAGGACTTCATTGTTCTTGGATCAACTATCAACACTCATGGAAGCAGCAGTCAAGAAATCAAATGACATAATGCATTAGGCAAATCTGCTGCACAAGACCTTTTAAAGTGTTAAGAGCAAAGATGTTAGCTTGAGGACTAAGATGCACCTGACCCAAGCCATGGTATATTCAATAACCTCATATGCATGTGAAAGCTGGACAGTGAATGAGGAAGACCAAAGAAGAAATGAAGCTTTTGAGTTATGGTGTTGGAGGAGAATATTGAAAGTGCCATGGGCTGACAAAAGAATCAACAGATCTGTGTTGGAAGAAGTACAGCCATAGTACTCCCTAGAGCCCAAGATGACCAAACTTTGTCTCTCATACTTGGGACATATTGTCAAGAGGGACCAGTCACTGGAGAAGGAGATCATGCTTGCTAAAGTGGAGGCTCAGAGAAAAAGAGGAAGATCCCCAATGAGATGGATTGGCAAAGTGGCAGCATCAATGGACTCAAGAGTGGCAACAGTAGTGAGGTTTGTCCAGGATCAGGCAGTGTTTTGCTCTGCTGTGCATAAGGGTGCTATGAGTTGGTACCAGCTCAATGTCACCTAACAAAACAACAACAATGACATCTTTACTGCAAATACCATTAAAAAAACATAAAAGATAACTATACACATGAACCTTATGAGACTGAGTAAACAGAAATCTAATTGACTACATCTGCACAAAGGAATGGTGGAAAAGCTCCATATCATCAGCCAAACCAAGTCCCAGGGCAGACTGTGGAACAGACCATCAATTACTTACATGCAAATTCAGACTGAAGATGAGGAAAATTAAAACAGGTACATGAGAGCCAAAATATGACCTTGAATATATTGCATCTGAATTGAAAGGCCATCTGAAGAACAGATTTGATGCATTAGACACTAATGACCAAAGACAAGAAAAGTTGTGTGATGACATCAAGACCCTCATACAAGGACAAAGCAAAAGGTCATTAAGAAGACAAGAAAGAAGAAAACTATCACAATGAATGTTAGAAGAGACTCTTAAGCTTGTTCTCCAGCATAAAGATGCTAAAGAAAATGAAAGAAACAAGGAGGTAAAAGAGATGAATATAAAATTTCAAAGGTAGCTCAGGAAGACAAAGTCAAATATGATAATGAAATGTGCAAAGACCAGGAGTTAGAAAACCAAAAGAGAAGGACACTCTTCAGCATTTCTAAAGTCAAAGGCACTGAGGGGAAAAAATTCAAGTCTGATCTTGTAATACTAAAGATTTCTTTGGGCAAATTACTGCATGGTACAGAAAGCATGAAAAGAAGATGGAAGGAATACAGTGTCACTATACCAAAAAGAAATGGTCAAGGTTCAACCATTTCACGGTGCACTGAAGACATCAACAAAGAGCAAAGCTCCAGGAATTGATGAAATACAAACTGAAATCTTTCAACACACTGATGCAGCACTGGAAGTACTCACTCATCTATGCCAAGAAAGATCCATGTTTGTGCCCATTCGAAAGAAAGATGATCCAATGGAAATGATTCAATATCATTAATATCACACGCAAATAAAATTCTGCTAAAGATAATTTAAAACAGCTGCAACAGTACATTTACAGGGAATTGCCAGAGGTTCGAGTTGCATTCAGATGAGGAAGTGGAACGAGGGATATCACTGCTGACATCAGATGGCTCTTAGCTGAAAGCAGAGTAAACAAGTAAACCAAAAAGATGTTTACTTGTGCTTTATTGACTACACAAAAATTTTCAATGGTGTGGATCATGACAAGCTATGAACAGCATTGTGGAGAACTGAGTATTCTGGAACACTTAACTGTGCTCATTCTGAGTAACCTGTACATTCACCATGAGGCAGTCCTTCGAACAACACAAAGGGACACTGAATGGTTTAAATTAGGAAAAGTGTGTGCGAGGGTTGTCTTCTTTTACCATACTTTTTCAAACTGTGTGCTGAAAAAATAATCTGAGAAAATGGATTATATGAAAAAGAATGCGGCATCAGGACTGTCAGAAGAACAAGTCTGTGTTAGAAGAAATAGAATGTTCCTTGGAAGCCAAAATGGCCAGAGTTCATTTCTCATACATGTTATCAGGAGGGACCTTGTCTGGAGGAGGTCATCATTGTTGGCCAAGTACAAGGTCAGTGTAAAAGTGGAAGACCCCCAACAAGCTGGATTTTTACAGTGGTAACAGCAATGGACTCAAGCATAACAGATTATGAGGTTGGCACAGGATCACGCAGTGTTCCATTCTTTTGTGCATAGGGTCACCATGAGTCAGAGGTGACTCAATGGCACCTAAAAACAACAACAACCCATAAGATCAGTGTCCTACTTAAAAACCAGTGGTATTAAACCAAAAAGCCAAAAAAATTACTCAAAACAAATATGAGACGGGGGCAGGGAAACTACAGTACAGGAAAGTAAATGAACAGAGCACAATGAGATTATTGATACACTTTGATAAATACAACTAATATCAGTGAACAATTTGTATGGAAAATGGGAAATGGGAACCTAACTTGCTGTATAAACTTGCACCAAAAAAGTCACTAAAATATTATTTAAAAAAAAATAGTTCTTAATGATGATACACAGAGGACTGTAATCATTGCAATGAAACAATGAGTGTAAAACCGATATTCACCCATGTAAACGAATCACTTAACTCACAATCAAAATGTAAAAAAAAAAGTTCTTAAAAGATTTTTTAGTTCAGAAACTTCTAAAAAGGGTCAAAAGGCCATATACTCCTGCTTTGTCATATAATACTATCTCCCACCAGAATGAATGGAAGATGAGTCTACTGTCAAGTACAAATGGTCCTCTTATTTTTATTGACTATCATGAGTAATCCCTTCCAAAACAAAAGGGTAAGTAAGGCATCACACTAAGTACACTAATACCACAAATGATAAATGCGTCCCACTGATAAAATCCTTCATGCTTGCCACAGACTTGAACTAACATGTGATCTCAATTTTGAGAAGCATAATAAATAATATTTTTCCATTTTAATCAGAGATCATGGTTTCTCTCTAAACAGTCTTTTACCTAGGAAAACCTCCTAATTTTAGTCTATCTTCTGTTACTCTGGCATGTTATAGACCCAATCAAAGTCTGTCAGAGAACCAATCTCTCTTTTGAAAGTGAATAAAATGTTCATTTACCTCGGATAAATTTCCTCTTTCAATCCGACCATCTGGATCTAAATTAAGGTACCCTACTTTGAACATGGGTTTGCATACCATCTGGCTACCCAATAGCGGCAATTACTTCAGGTAAAACAACATTGTGCATAATTCTATGCAAGCATATTCTCCTATAGGAGATTATGGCATAAATATACACCCCTTTTATCTGCCTGCTACATACCTATTTCAGAAAAAAGTAACTATGTGTTCTGTCTAAAGTAGATAATTTATTGCTTATGTATAAACATCTCAATTTTAAGAGAATTTACTTATTTGCAGTTCTCAACAAACGATGAGTTTTCTTTCTTAGAAAGCCAAATGAGCAATACACAATAGATTTGCTTCAAGTAGAAAGCACTGGGTTTAACATGGTACTTGCTTTCTGAGCTTTCTCCAGTAACGTATGGGACCATAAAAGACAGCTCTACCCTGTAGGACATAACCGGACCTCCTCTAATACCTAGTGGAGGGTAAACTCTTCTGCAGAATAAAAGTTTACAGCGCAGTGTGGAATCTCACTTTCCTGTCCTCAACAAAATCCTTCCTTTCAGATTGCTGAGAAGTGCATCAAAGAAGCAGATTGATTGGATATTAATGATTTGTTTCCACACACAGACTAAGTGGACTGTCATAATATTGCCTTTTCCAATGTGAACCCCAATTGGCAGATTAAATATTTGTTTTCCTTACAGAAATTATCCTATAATTAAATTGGTGATCGCTATGACTAAATACCAAGGTATTTAATCATTAATCAAATGAAAATTCAAAGTTTGTATCAGTGTCCATTTAGAGAGTGGGATTTTAAAATGCTAATTTACATTACATTTTTGTAACAAAATTACCATTAAAAGTCCAACCCTAACTGAGTTCCTGCTAATGGTCTGTTTAAAAAAAAAAAAAAAATTCTCCAAGTAACCATAGTAACAACAATAGGGAAAAAAAGTTAATATATGGAATGTTGACATAATTGTGAAACCATTTACTAGATTTTCTTTTATCTTATCAACTCTAGTAAAAACAACCAATAAATTACCAAATTAACTATGGTATTAAAGGAAACTGAAAAAGAATAGCAACTTTTTCCTAAGACGCAGTTTAGAAATAAAGTCCACATGGGAATTCCAGAAATACGGAATCTTGAAATTCTATTGGCGTGCTGAGTTTAGCCACATGTGCACTAGGTTAAACTTGCAACTAAGTTATTTACATCTTTAGGGAAAACTGAAGGAGAGCATTAGAATGCAAATACATACCAGGGTATAAGAAATCAGTTATGGGTCAAGTAGAAACATCTGGTCTTTTTAAGAGTCCTGTTAATTTGAAAGCACTGACCCAAAACAAGCTTAGCTCCACCAAATATATTTTGGCATGGCTCAAACAGAATTTGTTGGAAGTATTTATTTTTACCACAGAAAGATTTATCAGTAGTGATATGCAATTACCAGTATTGACATTTTGAAATAACAAGCTTTTTTCTAAATATGACATGCAAATTTACCTTTTATGCATTTCCCTAAAATTTGACATGATTGCCTTAAAAATTGTTTAATTTGTATTCTTTAAAAACTGTTGGCGGAAATGATGCAAGGAGCTTCAAATTACCTATGTATGATTTTAAGATTTAGAAAATGAATCATGTATACATTCACATAGGTGAGGCTAAACTACCATGCAAATACTAAACATTTGTGTATTTTATTTATATGAAATTACCTTATTGTTGTTGTTGTTAGTGCTGTGGAGTCAGTTCCGACTCATAGTGACCCTGTTTAGGGTTTTGGAGACTGTAAATCCTTGTGGGAGCAGAAAGCCTCAGCTTTCACCCTGTAAAGAAGCTGGTGGGCTCAAACTACCAACCTTGTGGTTCACAGTCCTGTGCTTATCATATGGAGCCATCACATTCCCAAGGTTATCTCATTGTGCTCTATAAATAATATAACTTTGATGTACTTACAGAACACACTGAGGCTTTCCCAGACTCTTAGACATTAAGAGAAAGCCTTCTCTGAGACTTTCCAGGCACCATGAGCCCTGGTCCAAGGATCAGAAAGACCGAAGTTCAAGTCCTAACTTTCCGCTGATAGGTCTGCTGATTTCAGGTGCCCTCAGCTGCTGATCCTGTTTTCTGCAGTTATGAGAATGACTTAGGAACAAGGAAGGGTCAGCTGGTAGGTAGCATTAGTAATCTCCAAATTACCTCTAACCAAGTTGATGCTAGTGGTTAAGAGTCAGGTCAGCAGTTTGAAACTACCACCCATTCTACCAGAGAAAGATGAGGCTTTCTGCTCCCATAAAGATTTACAGACTCAGAAACCCTATGTAGGGTCGCTATGAATCAGGAATGACTCCACAGTACACGACCACCAGTCAATTAATCAGTTGCTTTAAGTGAAAGGAGTCAGGGGAAAGAGTAAAACTCAATTACTCATTCATTCAACAATATATTTGAGAACTCCATACTACTGGACACATATAAGAGCTAATGTTTATGGAGGACACTCTATGCAAGGTGTTTTTTTAATGCATTTGTACATGGGCATCTGCAACAATCTTATGAGAGTATGTTGATTTGTTAAGTGGAGTCTTAACTGACCTTACAGTTTGTAGTCAAGTGCGTATCTTACAGCACCACACCAAGACGCCACAGACATTATTTTTTTAATTATTGTTACTCACAAGACAGAGCTAAGAGTATGGGCTCTGAAACCTAATTGCCTGATTCAAATTTCTGCTTTGACAGTTCACTAACTTTGTAATCATAGTCAAGTTATTTGACTTCTCTGTCTTCATTTCCCCATCTGTAAAATACAGAATAATACCTAGTCGCTGCTCATCTCACCGTCAGCAGTTCAAAACTACCAGTGGCTCTGCAGGAGAAAATGAGGCTCCCTGCTCCCGTAAAGATTTACAACCTCGGAAACCCTAAACAGGGTCGCTAAGAGTCAGGACCGACTCCACAGCCCATAGCCACCATCACCATCCTACAGGTGGGATTAAGTAAGTTAATATAGATGTTCAATTAGTAATAGAGGTACTAATTATCAGAAATTGGCAGGCTTAGTGAGATTAATCAAATTCCCAAAGTTTACACCTGTTGGAGGAGCAGCTGGGAATTGAACCAGTTCTGCTACACTCGGAAGGAAGTCCCAACTCTAAAAAACGGATGAAAAGTTCCAGTCTCTCTCTCTCAAAAAGAACAGAATACTGACCAAATCTAAAAAAGCTTCAAAGACACTAACAAGGCATTTGAGACCCACGGTGAATTTTCTTTCCTTTCACCACTTGAGTCATTTCCAGGGGCAATAACTCAAACTACTGGAGTGAGTGACCATGTGTTCCTGGGGAACCGGCAGCTCCAGGATGGGCATTTCTTACTACATCGGACATGACAGTAGCCCTTCCAATTCTCTGCCCCAATAAGTCTGTCATGGTGAACGGTTATCAATCTTAACTTCCACTTTCAGAAAACTTTATGTGGTCAAAACGCATGCTTTGCCCAGTGTTTATGGAGAGTCAGAGAAGGTGGACGCGGGAGGAGGATTTTGCCCTGAATTGTTAACCAGGAAGCGCTGCTGCTCTGGTCTTAGGCGCTCACTGTAATTTCCTTTGATGGGAACTTGGCAGCCTTTTTGATATCAATCAGGCATCGCTCAAATTACACAGTCTCCTTTAGAAAAAGAGCTTTGAACTTCTCTAAGGAATTTGGGGTCGAGGGCGGGGAGGTCCCCACTTAAAAGAGGGAGCGGAATTTATTGTTCAGCACTGGGCAGTGAGTTGGCGGACTTGGCAGCTCTGTGAACCCAAGCATTTGGGAGACCCCCATCAAGGGTTTTGAGTAATGGTCTTACCCTGTCTCTCTTCCATCCCCCGCCCTCCGCTTCCAGGAGTATTGGAAGCCAGCCCGGTGCCCCGGTCGGCGGCCGCCTAACGGGTCTGGCCGCCAGGCGGGGTGGGGCGGTGCAGGGCACCGCCTCCCTCCGTACCTTCTCTCCCCGTGGAGCACGTAGGAGCTGCGGAAGAAACCCAGGAGCTCGTTTTCTATCAGGGCGTTGTAGATGATCTTCAGGTTGTAATTCCTCTGCGCGTCCAATGTGCGGTTCAGCACCACCACCAAGACCTGTGTTTGTGGGTAGAGGAAAAACCCGGCCACCGGGACAGCCCCAGCCGCGCGGTCCTCAGCCACCTGTACCTTTTCGACCACCACCCGGGAGGCGTGCAGCACGACGTAGCGGGTGGCGTTCAGGCACGCTATCTCTACGTTGACCTCCCCAGAGAAGGTGAAGTTCTCCATGAAAGCGGTAAGCATCAGATTGTAGTGCAGCGGCTTGAGGTGGCCGGATAGACGCAGCTGTGTCCATGGTTGCCACTGCTCCCGCTCCTCTTCCGATGGCGGCTGGGCAGACGGCGTACCGGGGGTGGCTTCCCCACCTATTTCAGGCTGCGAAGAGTCCTCGCCTGCGTGGTGGTTGCGCCGGGCTGGTCCCGGGAAGCTAGCGTTACCGCCGCGCGCGGGATAGCCCAAGGGGCCGCCGTCGGCGCCGGGTGCTGCGTTCGCGCCACACTCGTCGAATCTCAAGCTGAGCAACACTGCGAGCATGGTGACTGCGAGCAGCGCCACGATGGACACGGCGAAGGCGAGAACAAGTCGTTTGTGCACCGTAATGTGGCGCTCCGTGGTGCGGGGTCGCACTCCCACGGAGTCTGCCCATGGGTCCGAGAGCCCCCTGCCGCCGGCCCGGAGAGCGGCGTTGTCCTCCCCCATAGTAGCCACAAAGGGTGAGCTGCGCTTCTCGACCCCCTCCTCTTCCTTCTTCTTCTTCTTCCTCTTCTTTTTCTTCTTCTTCTTTTTCTTCTCCTCCTCCTGCTCCCCCCGCTCGCCGTCCAGGGCCATCACACTGCCTCCTCCTCCTCCTCCCCCGCCCTCTCCAGCACCCCCCGCGGGCGGGCCACACAAGCGACTTCCAGCGCTGGCATCAGAAAGCGCACACCGGCCAAAGGCGCGATGCCGCTTGGGACACTGGGGAGAGTGGCCCAGGTTCTTTTAAGACGGGCACTAGCCGTAGGAAAGGACCGCCTCAGCTCCCCCCATCAGCCCCGCCTCTTTCGGGACACTGACGGCCTAGGCTGGCCCTAGGACGCGCCCAACTTGGAAAGCGTCTCGCTCCTCCAAGGCGCGCTACTTCTCAGACGGGCGCCGGGCGCCGGGGCACATGCTGCCCCCCGCCCCTACGCTCCTGGGGCTCTCGCCTGGCCCTCCCTTGCTCCGCACTCTCGCCCAGCTTTCCGCGGGATCCTTTCAACTGGTCTTCGGCTGGAGAGGACCTACAGCTGTAGGGAGAGGGAATCTAGAGGAAGGAAGTTAGGGCTCCCGTTTTCTCCCCCGACTCCAGCGTCGGCGTTCAGTCCTCTAGGTGGGATGTGCTCTCAGCAGAGGCGGTGGCGGCAGCACCGGAGGCGCCCAAGCCAGGCACTCAGCAATCGGGAAGGAGAGGATGGTGGGGAGGGAAAGACCGGAGTGAAGCACACGGAGGAAGTCCTGGGGCTGCGGAGCTGTGCTGGGAATCTGTCCTGGAGACGCCTTTTCCTCTACCCTGGACACTTTAAGCAGCAGTGGTGTCAAACATCTTGAGGTTGCAGATCGGACAGGGAACCTCCCTCATTCTGATGTTGCTCTGCCCTCCGGAGATGACAAGTGAGCTAGAAGTGTCCGGCCAGGCCATCCCCTTCAGGTAGATGAAGCTTCGGGTTTGCTCCGTATCCCCGTGGGGAGAGCCGGAGTGCGTGTGTGCGAGCGTGTGTGCATGTGTGTGCGTCTGTGTTTGTGTGTGTGTGCACACGTACAAGCTTCGGGTCTAGATTACTCTAGCTGCATTCAGGGACTGAAACCTCCCTAAGAGAGGCAAAGGCGAGGGAGAGAGCGAGAGGAGGCAGGGAAGGCAGGAGGGGAGGGGAGCGGTTCAGCGGCAGAGGCAGGCACTGGGAGATTAGAGAGCTTTTCTCCGCTCTGTCACACCAGACACCCACTGCCACAGAGGGGGTTGCTGAGCCGCCTGCAAGAACTACATTGTAAATCTTCAGTGTAACAAGCCCCGCAGTCACCCCTCTTCCTGACTCCCTAGCCCCTCCTCGGCTCTCCAAGGGATCCTTGGAGCCTTTGGCTATGAACACTGAAAGCAAAGGAAGATCCTATAGGGGGATTTGTGGGCCGTATCAGATTTCACGTCAAACTCATCAGAGGATTTGGAGGATTGTATGTAAATTGAAATAAATTCTCCAAAGCCTGTCTCCATTATAGTATACGATGTGTCTACTCATATTAATGTGATGGGTCCAGGTGTGCAGTACTTAAACAGTGGTTAGCAGTGAAACATGAAAATTCTTCAGAATTAAAGGGCTAAAGGAAGAAGATGTTTTCCCATGAGAAAATTTGTTGTTGTTGTTGTTGTTTAGAGAGGTGATTAAAATTTAATGCCTAAGAGTAACATTCAGGACTAAAAACTTGAAACTGAGAAAAATAGGGGATCTTACTTGTCTTACTAGGGCAGTGAACAGAGCAATTCTAACTGGTCCGGTTTTCCCTTCACCCACAGTAACAATTATATATATATATATAATTGCAGCATTATCTTGAAAATTATTGGACAAATTTGTTTACAAATAAACTTTGTTAGAACAATTATCAATAAAAGTGTTTGCTAACAACCATCCAAGAGCATCAAGAGGTTCATAAGCCATTGGGTTGGTTATGGACACTTGTCTAGATTTATAGAAGTTTTAAATTATAGTACAGTTCTTGTGTGAAGAACTTTAGTTGGAACAATGTTCAGGAAATAATCACTCCAAAAGTGAGGCCTAAGAGATAGGAGTCTGGTGAGAGTGTGCTGTGCCCTTAGTTGGTTCCTAGGCTATAAATCTTTAAGGGAGCAGAAAGCCTCATCTTTCTCCCAACCCAACGAGCAGCTGGTGAGTTAAATTGCTGACCTTGCCATTAGCAGTGCAATTCGAAATCCAAAAGGCTACCAGGGTTCTTAAAAGGCAGATTGGTTTTAGTAAAACAAACTGTGATTGGCTTTAGTGTTTATTTTTCAAGTTCAGAATATAAGGAGAATGAAAATTCCTTTTTATGTTTCTTTCAAGCCTTCAAATCCTGAAGGCATGTAAAGTAAATTGGTATTTATAATTAAATATGAATTAACTGTATGCATGTTGATAGTTACTTCTCTTACAAAAAGCATTGTGTAGTGCTACTGGAGACCTAAAAATAATACAATTAATTTTAAAACTGTGTTTTGCCTTTAAAAGCATGACCCAAAGAGAAGAGACTAAAGTACATATCAGCTTTATCCTGATAACTAAAAATGAGCCTTTCTTTATAGAACTCTTTTCCATGCATCCCCAGTTAGAACACATGCTCAATGCTATATATTCTAAATGTCCATTTAAATCATTTTAAAATGATGATGAAAAGAAGTGCCAGGGTGTTATTTTAAAGCAGGTTGTATGTGGGCCGTTAGCAACAGACCCAGGGAAAATGCCACATTCTGTTCAAGTTACTTTTTTCTGCTCGGCTTTTAAATCTTTTTGCTCTGGCTGTCCATATGTATCTGTCTAAATGCATGTTAAGAGCCAAGGAGTTGGGGTAACTTTGTTTTCACAATATCTGAAAATATAGCATAGACAGGGGAACAGCACAGCATGACCGCTAGGAGGTCACCAGACCTCCAGACCTCAGGTTTTAATCTGGCAATTTAGGATTATTGATCTGCAGTCCATGGATTCATCACATTTTGATTACTAGAGGAGTCTGGAACCATCCCGAGGGGTCTGAAGCCACTGCCACATACTAAGTGATAGTTAACAGCATTTCTCTCTCTAAAATGCTGTTAATCAAAAAAAGATTCAAGGAAAACTTACCTGTTGTTCTTTGTACCTTATAAATACATTCATGTGCTTGTGAATGCTACCACAAGGAAACTCTCAGATATTTCAGAGTTAAAGAATACATTTGCCAACTCGTCAGTTCTTTACTATATGTGATTAAATTAGTGGGTGGATTGTTTGAGAAGTTCAACTACAGCAGATACAACTCATTAATGCATTGATCCCCTAATATGTAACTTTGCCCAATAAACTCAATATCAAGGTCAAGTGGAGAAACTAACTTTCTGTCTTTCGTATCAATGTTATAAAAGCATTCTGGTGAGATTCATTTTGTTGTTGATTGCTGAAATTCCTTACCTAGGTAAGGTAATTCCTTACCCTAGGAAGCAAGCACTTTGGCACAATAATTAATATTATTTGTTAGTTACACCCTGAAACTAAAAAGAATTGGGAATATTTGAGGTTGTTTTCCTAACAAAAATATTAAAAGATGATTCCCTAGTAAATATTTCTACCAAGAAATATTAGTGCTGTAGGTCTTCAGTGTTGTGGGTCACTGGACTAAAGATGCATTGGAGTTGGTCATTGGTATGCCTAAGTAGTACCCTAAACAAGGGAATAGAGCTTTCCATAGTACTTTATGCTTTCTTTCAGAAGCACATTGATTTGTTGGGAAAATATTATAATTACTGATCTTGACGAATAAATGTCAGTAAAATCAATTTTGTGCCCCTGTTTGAATCAGAGATTTGTAAAAGTGAAAATAGTCTGAATACTTATTAAGGCCAAAGTGAAGCCATTGTTAATTAAATTTATATTTCATTTTGGTCCTCTAAACAATCAAAATGAGCCATCTTCAGTGAATATGCTGGCTTCAGAGTCTATTCTGTTTAATTGTTTACATTTATACTGCTTTTTCTATCCTTTTCAAACTGGTTTGTATGTGGATGCAGTGTAAGGGTCTGTGTGCACAGCCCTTTCAAGAGTAATTTTATCACTTCACGTCTAGAATCAGCTGTTGCTTAGGAGAAAGCACTAGAGCCAGGGTCGACCCCACCTCTAGGCTGCTACCCCAGCCCATAGACTTTTTTAAGAACTCAGTGTTTCTGATTGGTTTAATGTAAACAACTTGGACTAGGTAGCTTCAGAGGTTTCTTTCAGCTCTTAGAGTTTATGAAATTCTGAAACAAATCCACCATCCTTTCGGTTCCCAAGGGATTTTTAATTAATCTACTCCATGGAGAAACAAATTATCTTCGATGGATAAAGAGACTTTACAAAAATGTATTTACAAAATGTATTTAGCAAAATGCTATGGATTGAATTATGTCTCCTCAAAAGATAATTGTTGCACCTAAATGTGATCTTGTTTGGAAACAAAGTTTGTGTTTGAAGATACTGTCATTAGATTAACAAAATCATGCTGGAGTTGGATAAATTCTCATTCATCTAATTGGTGTTTTATAAAACAGGAGAGCAGATAAGTACAGTCACACATGGAAGACAGATATAATGAAAAGATGCATTTAAAAGCCAAAAAAAACACCCCAAAATGCCCAGGGGCTACCAGAATTAGAAAAGATAAGGAAGGACCTTTCTCTAAAACTGACAGTGCAAGGTCCTGCCAATGCCCTCAATGCAGACTCCTGATCTCCATAACTTCGAGACAGTGTTGTTGTTAAGTGCTGTTGAGTCATTTCTGACCCATAGCAACCCTGTATCGGGTTTCTGAGATGCAGTTCAAAGCAACCCTGCAGTCCAGCGCATTAATCCACAGTGCCACACCAGAACTCCTTGAGACAATAAACTCCTGTTTTTTAAAGTCATATGCTTTATGGCAGCTTTAGGAACTAAGACATAAAATCTTAGTGGAGTGACACTATAGAGAGACCTTCACTACACTAGTAGTCAGAACCAGGTGATATATTTTCTGAGAAGTAAGTAAATTCCTTGGAGAGATCACACTGACACTGAATAGTGGGAGTTTGTTTACAAGCTAAAGTGGGGCTACCATGTAGCAATAGCAAAAAGGGAAAAAAAAAATGGTTTGAAACTTGGAACAAAGGTAATTTGATAAAATTTCTAATTTGGGAAAATTCATATCATTGCAAAGTTTATTATTTGTATATTCACGACTTCAAATTTTCACATTTGACCCCACTACATTATTGAGTAAGGAGCTCTGGTAGCATAGTGGTTATGAATCAGACTGCTAACCTCAAGGTCATCAGTTCGAAACTACTAGCAGTTCTGTGAGAGAACGATGAGGCTTTCTGCTCCCATAAAGATTTGCAGCCTCAAAAACCCTATGCAGGGTTGCTATGAGTCAGAACAGACTCCACGGCATACCACCACCACATTGAGTGATTTTATACAAGAACTACCCTTCTAGATAGAACATTACTCACAATCTTGAAGATGGAAAGAGGAGAATCATTTAAAATTAGCCCTAAATTAAAGCCGTGAAATTTTCATGATGCCTGTATTTGCCAGCTATAAATAACACCCTTGATTTAACTGTTAGTTAGTCGTCTGACTTCTATTTATTTAAAAATATTTATCTGAATAGAAATTAAATCTAAATTTGAGTATTTTTTGTTCCTCACATAAAAATCAGTGCAATTATAAAATTGTCACACACACAAAAAAAAATCCCCAAACATACTGATATGTTGTAGGTGGTGTGTGCCATCGAATCGATTCCAACTCACAGCAACCTTATAGGACACAGAACTAGCCCATAGGGTTTCTTAGATTGCAATCTTTATAGAAACAGATTAGATCACCAGGTGTTTCTCTTGTCAGGCAGAAGATAGCTTTGAACTGCTGACCTTTCAGTTAAACATTGTGCCACCAATATTATGATAGAATTATTCATTCTAGAAATGTCTCATATTTTGCTTACCTCCAAACAGGATAAGTCTTATAGCATAAAACAGATAGATGGTAAATGTAAGGGAAAGCCAGACCAAATATCCATAGTGTCAGTCCCAATTCCAACACTGAATGCTGTAGCCAGAGAAGACATAATTAGGATCTCTGGAAAGTTATATTTAGAGTACTGGTGTGGCACTGTAAGATAAGCACTGGAATGCTGACTCTAAGTCAGCAGTTCAAACCCACCAGTTGCTTCTCAGAAATTCTATACAGGCTCACTAAGAGACAGACCTGACTCCATGGCACTTAACAATAATAATTGTAGATTAAGGAGTCCTGGTGGCACAATTATCAAGTGCTTGACTGCTAACTGAAAGATGGGTTCAAACCCATCCATTGGATTTGAGAAAAGACTTGGCGATCTACACCTGTACAGATTTCAACCTAGGAAATCCTATGGGACACTTGTATTTTGTCATATATAGGGTTGCTATAAGTTGTAACTGACACATTGGCACACAACAACAGGTAGCTTGGAGTCCCTGGGTAATGGAAATGGTTTGGAACTTAGCTGCTAACCAACATATTGGTGGCTAGTCTATCCAGAGACAATGTCAAAAGAAAGGCTTGGCAGTTTACTTGCCAAAGAATCATCAATTGAAGGCACTATGGAACAATTCTACTTCAGGAACACACGGGATCAGAGTTAGAATACACTTGATGGCAACGGATAAATGGTAGGTTCAAACCTCAGTGTTTATTCTGGGTTCTTTGGCTTATGAATTCAGTATGAAAGCACTATTAAAAAGTTTATATCATGGAAGTGTTTATACTTTATTAATAAGAAACACACGCATAATAGATACCAACTTCTGCAAACAGATTAGAATTAGGGAATCTTTGTAGTGATGTCTCTATTAGTCAATTTGTCTAATAGCATAAAACAGGGAAATAGTAAATATGCTAGTATAATTCTTAAGATGAATTTAAGTTGCTCAAGTACACATTTCTAAAACAAAATTTATAAGAATTAATGATAATAAGATAATAGGGCATTCAAACATTTTAGGAGATAGTTTATGATCAAGAACCAATGGTGTAGCTACACTGAAGGCATCAGCAGAAAATAAGTATCCAAGAATTGACAAATACCAATTGAGATATTTCACGCAACCCTGGAAACCTTTACTCATCTCTGCCAGGAAATTTGGAACCAACTGGAAGAGTCCATATCTGTGTCCATTCCAAAGAAAGGTGATCCAACAAGATCTAGAGATTACCAAGCAATATTATTAATATCACATGCAAGTAAAATTGTTGTGCAGGTAATTAAAAAATGGTTGCAACAGTACATTGACAGGGGACTGCTAAAAATTCAAGCCATTTTCAGAAGATAATTTGGAACTAGGGATATCATTGCTGATGTCAAATGGATCTTGGCTGAAAACAGAATACTAGAAAGATATTTGACTGTATTTATTGACTAGGCAAAGGCAACTATATAGGGCATAACAAATTATGGATCATATTGCAAATAATGGCAATTCCAAACATTTTACTTGTGCTTGTGTGCAACTTATACGTAGACCACGAGGTAGTCATTTGAACAGAACAAGAAGATACTGTGTGGTTTATAAAATCAGGAAAGGTGTGTGTCAACTTTGTATTCTTTCATCATACTTACTTAATTTGTATGCTAAGCAAGTAATTCAAGACAGACTGTGAAGAAGAGCATAATGTCAAAATTAGAGAAAAACTCATTAGATCTCTGATAGGCAGATGACACCTTGCTTTCTGGAAGCAAAGAGGATGTGAAGCACTCACTCCTGAAGATCAAGATCTATAGCCTGCAGTATGATTACACTTCAACATAAAGAAAACAAAACTCTTCACAACTGGTCCAATAAGCAACATCATCATAATGGAGGAATGACTGAAGTTGTCAAAGATTTCATTTTACTTGGATCTGTGATCAATGCCCAGAAGCAGTAGCCAAAAAATAAAACAATGTAGTATACAGGGCAAATTTGCTGCAAGAGACCAATTCTAAAGTGTTAAAAAGCAAAGATGCTCCTTACAGAACTAAGGTACACCTGACCCAAGCCATGATATTTTAATCGCCTCATATGCATGTAAATGCTGGACAATGAATAAGGGAGTCCAGAAAAAAAAAAAAAATGATGCTTTTGAATTATGTTGGTTCAGAATACTGAATATGTCACTGACTGAAAATATATTGAATATATCATCGAATGCCAGAAGGACAAACAGATCTGTCCTTAGAAGCAAGGAGGTGAGACTTCATTTCATATATGTTGGACATGTGATCAGGAAGAACCAGTCCCTGGAGAAAGATATTAGGCTTGGTAAAATAGGGGGTTAGCAAAAAAGATGAAGACCCTCATCAAGATCTATAACAGAGCAGTTGCAGCAAAGGACTCAAAAATGACAACAATGTGAGGATGGCACAGGATCAGACAGTGTTGTGTTGTGTATAGGATCATGTGGAATCATTTCCATTTGGTTTACCTTTAAGAAAGTAGTCTAGGATAATGGTTAAGTGTAGAAGTGACAGAGTAGCACTGCCTGATTTGGAATGTGACCTCTGCCACTATTATGAGTTGAATTGCAATTCTCAAAAAAATATGGTTAAATTCTAACTCCTGATATCTGTGAACATGATCTCAGTGAAAATTGGGTCTTTGAAGATGTTATCAGTTAACATGAGGTCATATTAGAGTATTGTTAATAAGTGATTCTGTTGTATAAGTGATACTAATTATATAAATTATGAAGCCAGTGCCAGGCCCTGAGCTAGGGTTATAGCACTGAACCAAAAGCTGCAGTCTCTGCCCTTATTGGATGGTAGAGTATCTAGTATATCGTAAGTGCTACATGGGTGATTGTTAAGTGAAATGAGCAAATAGAGTATATTGTAGTATGACCCTATTCAGAATAATAATTGTTGTTGTTATGTGCCGTGGAGTCGGAACCGACTCATAGCGACCCTGTACAGGGTTTCCGAGGGTGTAAATCTTTACGGGAGTAGAAAGCCTC
>NW_006408688.1:716318-730290 GCF_000296735.1 Chrysochloris asiatica | reverse complement strand
GCAGGGGCCAGAAAAAAAAAAGATTTTATAAGGTTGGGTAAGGAGCTTGTTGTTGTTGTTGTTATGTGCCGTGGAGTCGGAACCGACTCATAGCGACCCTGTCCAGGGTTTCCGAGGGTGTAAATCTTTACGGGAGTAGAAAGCCTCATCTTTCTCCCGCGGAGCGGCTGGTAGTTTCAAACTGCTGACCTTGCGGTTCACAGCCCAAGTCGTAACCACTACGCTACCAGAGAATAATAATTACACTTTATTAAATAATGTTAAAAAACAAAGCACAGTATATTCACCCTGGATTGAGAACTAAGAAGTTGAAAGAGTTGACTAGCTTATTTTCATATTGCAGAACAAGCAGTTTACATGCCTTAGAAATCTTTGCTCATGAATGCATTAAAAAATATATCTTTGACCCAGGCTTATTTGACAGATCAAATTTACATGATTTGAATGGTGCCTCACCTCTTTCAAACCACAAAAAGTATCTGCATAAAAGGCACACTTAGTGTAAAGTCACATTAAGATAGAACACATCCTGTTTTAGTTCCTCCACATTTATTTACTAATCTATAAAGGTTTATTCCTTCTTCTAATAATTCATTCTCTCTTCTTCCATTTAATAGAAAAAATAAGATCTCAGACACTTGTCTATATATAAATGTTCACCAATATGCCTCTTTAAATAAGGACACTATTAAATGTAGCTACCAAATAACTATTAGAAATTGGTTTTAAAAAAACATGGTGAAATTTTTCTTTTAGTATTAAAATAGAACTAATATTGAGGTCATGTACCTATGTGTGAGTTTTTAAAATTACAGTGTCTTTTACTTTTAATAATGTAACATTACACTGTACTTTTGTTGAGTCAGTATTGTCAAATACAATGTCATTACCAAATAAGAGGTAATCCTCTGTTAGAAAATATTTCACAAGGAACATGCAAACTAAAAATTGCATTGTTTTTCAACTTAATTTAATTCCTACTATGAAACTAATAAAAAGAATGAATCATGATTTTTTTCTTCTTCTTCAAGTTTTAGGCCTGTGCATGAATAACATTTTCTTAGTTATGAACTGAAGAATAGCCTTCTCTTCTTGATTAGCGCCATCTCCTTGTTCATGTTCAGAACTGCTTATGAGAGAAGACTCAGTTCCTTCCAGCTCAGGCTTTTTAACTATGGATATCCTATACTTCGTAACTCTCAGTTACATGTGGGGGAGACAACAAACTCATGCCTGTTTACTTTTCATTCTCCCTTCATGGTATTTCCACATTTTCATCCTTACACGTACCCCAGAAGCCACTCTCCAGTGCCTTGAAAGTTGGGTGAAATACGCATTTGGGAATCCAAGAATTATTCTTTAAACTCAGACAATTTGATTCTGTCTAAAATGCCTTTTTACTGGTCATTTTAAAAAGTAATTTATGTGCTTTTACCACAAGTATGTAAAGTAATAAGACAATGAGGGGGCTTCAGAAAGTTTGTGGGGAAATGGAATTGAAAGGTAGTGGAATGTTCCATGAATTTTTGAAAGCCTCCTCATATATTATTGTAATATAATACTAATTTTCTTTTCCTTTTTTATTAAGAAATTAAGTGCTAGGCACATACAAAACATAAAAGGGGAATGATCATTGCTGTATACCAAACAGTGGTTGGCAAGTTATATACAAAATCTTGCCTGCAAAAAAAATATACAGAGAAATGCAAACTGCTAACCCTTGAAAACAACCAGCTGTTTGAGTAAATGAAACTTTTTTTTTTTTTAATCCAAAACAATTTGGCGTGGGCGGGGAGGAAAGCAATGAACGGAAGAAGATTATTTTGAGTTATTAACATACTAAAATTTGAGTGATCATTTTATAAGATTAGTTAATTCTCATTATAGAATTGATTTAGTATGTAAGTTCCCTGTGATCTTCATTTTTATCACTTTTCTCTTTAGTGCCACCTTGTGGGTTAGCCAGTAAGAAGAAATACATAGGGTTTTCCCTCTGCTGTGTTTAACTTAGTCTTAAAAAGTAGCTGTAAAACTCAGATATAAAGCAATTTCCTTGTTTTCTCCTAGGCAGCCTCTCCACCAGAAGATATTACCCATACTTACACAGTTGGCCATTCTTGGCACCAGAATAATCTCTCAGAGATTGGAAATATTGGAGTCTATACAAAAATCGATGTTCATTTACAGGATAATCACAAAACTTATCTTGGATAACGTAAGTGGCAAGTTCTGACTTGTGATTTTTCCATAAGAAAAATGTTTTCTCAATTCAGTATAATCATTTTTGCAACAGTGTCCTATGAGAATTGATTCCAGGTGATTTGAAACGCTGCTTAATCCTGTTTTAGAAAAGCTCTCATAACTGATTTAGTCTCCTAGGCAGCTTGCTTCTAACATCAGATTACATTTGCATTGAGTTACCTTACTCAGTTTGTTTTTTAATTATGCTGCTGTTATAAGGGAATGAGGAAAATTTCAGTACAATCTGTTGAAATGTCTCTTTTTTTTTGAGACATGCATATATAATTTCCTAACATTTTCTATACAGCAGAGATGCTATAATAATCCTTTGAATAACCAAGCAAAAAATAAATAATGGTTTCTCCTCTTCAAGATGCCTAAACATAGTAGAATTTATTGGGAAGTGGTGTGTATGTACGATATGGAGAAATAAACTTTGAAATTGTACTTACAGAGTCATTTAAGAGTAAGTGAAAATGATGTACAGTCTAGTCACTGTGTAACTGTTCAATCTGAACTCCTCCTGGTTTATAAAGAGTTGAAGGTTGTACCATATGTTATTCAAAAAGTAATCTTCCCTAGATGCACAGGAAGGCTTCAGATCTGACCTATATGCAGAACTATCAGTTCTCTATGCTGGAAACATACCAACAAAACAAAATGTAAGTATTTTTATAGGCTTGTTAAAAATCTTATTATAAAACTACAGCAGTCAAATACTATAGATAAGATAGCAAATACCTTATAATTTGTCGGGATCAAGTCTCATGCTGTGTTTTTAGAATTAATACTTTGTGTTTTCCACTTCAGGAAATTTTAATTGTTAATTTTTCACTCTTTGTTTCTTACAGATTTGGAACAGGAGCAAATAAAAAGATGCCTCCAAATAGCAATGTCTGTTCTATAGTTCTCCATGTATTCTTTGCTTGGCTACCATCGAAGTTGTCCTTAGGTCATAACCTTAAAAAAAAAAACAAAAAAAAACTTAGAGAAAAGAGTTTCTTCCTGGGGGACCAAGAAGAATGCTGACCCGTTTTCCCCTCATGCTTCAACTTAAGCTTTAGTATTAGAAGTCCATTGTCCTTCAGGTAAAATTTCATAAACTGCTATGAAATGCCTTCTAAAAACTCTTTGAGCACATAGACACTATGGAAACTGCATGTTTTGCTTATGAGTGATAACCTTCAACAAACAACCGGATTCCAATGATAAGTTTTATTGTATCCATGTTTACTATATGCAGCAAACACGTTTCATATCTTCTTTGTTGTACATTCTATATTGGACAGACCCTAATTAGATTACATTACACACCGACAGACATTTGCTTTAATGTCAAAAAGCATTTATGATCTCTATTCCGTTCCTCTTACATTTAGACTCCAGAAATATTTTATTCACATTTTTGAGAATTTCACTTTCAAAGTATTTATTCCTTTAATTTTCCAATGTGGAAAGTGATGAATATTGACTCATTTTCAGAAGCGCTAAGATTCAACTAGGTAAACTTAGTAAGTGATGGCTATTAATGTTCTCTTTTGTCTTCTTGACAGAAAATCAAAGCTATTTAAAGTAAAGGATGTGTTTAAAATCAATGTATGCCCACAAAATAACATGAATGTTTACAAACACTTTCTGGGATCAGTATCTTACTGGTGTATATGCATTTTTAATTATGTCTTTTTATAAGAAGGAGTCCTGGTGTGGTGCTGTATGGGAAACACTGGACTGCTAACCAACCATAAGGTTGGTGGTTCAAACCCACCAGCTGTTCCTCAGAAGCCTTATACAGGGTCACTATGAGTTGGAAATGGCTTGAGAACACTTAACAGCAACAACAATTTATAAGAGAGGAGTCCTGATGTGATACTATAGTATAAACATTGGACAGCTAACCACACGATAAACTGTTCAGACCGACTAGCTGTTCATCAAAAATCCTATATAGGCTCGCTATGAGTCAGAACCAACACGACGGCACACAACAACAATATTAATAAGAGATATAAGGAGCTCTGGTAGCGTAGTGGTTACGAATTGGGCTGAGAACCACAAGGTCAGCAGTTCAAAACTACTAGCTGCTCCACAGGAGAAAGATGAGGCTTTCTGCTTCCGTAAAGATTTTCAGTCTCGGAAACCCTGTACAAGATCACTATGGGTCGAAACAGATTCAGTGGCACTTAACAACAACAAATATATATATAAAGTTTCTATATGGCCTTGTAGGAGACACACTGGACTACTAACCAGAAGATCAGCGTTTCAAACCCACCAGCAGCTCCTGAAATCTTATACAGGGTTGCTATGATTCGGAACCAACTCAATGGCAGATAACAACAAGAACATAAGATCTGAATAGAGAGAGGTTTTATGTATCATTCTGCTAACCTGCTAATTAAAAAATAGTTCTCTCCTTGCCACGATAGCCAAATTAAGCTACTGATGTAACAATCATCCAACAATCATCCACATATATGATGCAAAAGCTGTGATTATAGGATTATTTCTTTATATTTCTATGAGATTTATCTATGGTAGTTCCCTAATGTTCAGAATTTTATAACAGTTCTCTTTTAAATGTTCAGAGCAGGAGCTATACCTTCCAGGATGTGCAAATAGTCACATCCTGGCAACATTATAAAATATAATCTGCATTATAAATTGAACAGAATGAGCCCTCAGATTTGATTGCCTAAGGCTCAAAATGTTAATGCTCCTGAACTACCTTGTATGCTATTAGCTAGTTGAAATTGCATTAACCAAGAGAACAAATTGTGGTCTGGGGCTCAGCCTCACTTCCAGAGCCTTTGTCTACTACTCCCTGCCTGAGAGGGGAGCTTCGGCACTGCAGAAGGACACTCAGCACCAGCTACAGTTCTTCACTCCTGTCTGTTTCCACAACTCTGCAAATAGTATGACTTTGTGAACTTATTTCATTACTTTTTTTCCCAAAGTAAGGTTGTCCTTTTCTTTCTCATTAGTATGAATTTAGACATAGAAGCAGCTTGAAATGAAAAAAAAAAAAGTATATGTGTGTGTGTGTGTGTAATTTTTCAATTCCCAGACAACTGATTCTAAAACTGAAAAAAAAAAAAGCAACACACACCTAAATGATCCATATGCTCTCATTTTTCAGTCTAGAGCTCTTGCCCAAGGAATTAGTTGCAAAAATAATGCATCATAGTAATTTACTTTTTTTTAAAAAAAAAAAAACACTTTCTGTCCACAAACTCTATAAAACTGAAAGCATATCTTCAGCAGCAAAAGAGAGTCCATGCATTGGCCAATAAACAATAAAGTATTTCAAAGTAAAGGGAAAAGAGTAGAACATATTTTTTAAAGTAAAATTCTGCAATAAGTGTGTAAATATCAGATGTCATTGCTTATTTATTTAAACCACTTATAAGCAATCTATGGAGTCCTGCTATGATCCTGCGAATTAATTCATTGAATTGCAAAGTTGGTTTGATTCACAAGGTCAGCAGTTCAACCTCACCAGCTGCACCTCAGAAACCCTATACAGTGTTGCTGTGCATCAGAACCAACTGGATGGCACTTAACAGCAAAAACGAGAATAAGCAATCTATAGGTTTGTTTCAGCCATGTAATCTTCTGGAAAGAAGTCTTGTTATAAAGCGGCAAGCTGGTTTTATGAAGCTGAGTACCTTTCATTTATTAATAGTCATTTAAATAATGTTATAGTTAATGGAAAATTAACAAGTCAGCAGTGCTCTGAATAGAAGATCATTTTCATTCCCTTTGGAATGCAGTCCTCTACTATCAAGATCTAAAAAAATAAGCAATAGCCTGCTAACCAAATGGTTGGTAGTTCAAACCCACTAGCTGCTCCTAGGACACCTTGTATGGGTATGTATAATAGAAACAGTATTTTTAGTGTTTTTAATTAAGTTGGGTTTAAATAAAATATCCATGTGATATGACTCAAACATTTTAATAACTCTGCTACCAATTTACTGTTGTGTATATCTGATGCCAATATAATGTAATAATGCAAGAAAGCTTAGTTAAAATATATAGGCAGCCCCTGGTATACTAACCTCAGATTTATAGACAACTCCTACTTGCCGTTTATACATCCTGGTAGTGTAGTGGATTAGGAGTTGGGTTGCTCACCACAAGGACAGCAGTTTGAATTTACCAGCTGCTCTGCTGGAGAAATATATGAGACTTTCTGCTCCCATAAAGATTTGCAGCCTCGGGAACCCAATACAGGGTCTCTTTGAATCAGAACTGACTCAGTGGCACACAACCACCACCATTTCTTGCTATTTCATGTTATATAAATTTGTCCTTCCTTTGAAATAATTGAGTCTACCCCTAAATAATCAAAAAGGCGTCACTCCTTTTCTTGCTTTAAACTCAAAACCACTGCCCTGGAGTAGATTCTGACTCATTGCAAACTGCCCTAGAGTGTTTCCAATGCTATAAGTCTTTATGGAAGCAGACTACCATATCTGTCTCCCAAAGGGAGGCTGGTTGGTTCAAACCACTTACATTTCAGTTAGCAGTTTAGCTCTTTGAGCTTTTCTTGCACTAAAGTAAAGCTGAATAAAAAACATATGCACCTGTTCCAAGTAACTGTAAATTCTTCAAAGACACAGAAATGGATCTTGTTCATACTCTGGAGTCTACCTGTAATGGGAGTACCTTCCTACCTTTACAGCAGGAAAGCAGTCCAGTGGCAATCTTGGCCCACATGAAGTAGGCATCAGAGAGGGGTAGAAATGCAGTTTGGTGACGGTCAGGGCCCTCAGAGGACAGGTGTCTTATTAGGGGACCAACAGCATCAAGTGATTGACTACATACAAACCACTAGATCAGCAGTTCTAACCCACCAGCTGCTCCTTAGAAATACTATACAGGGTTGCTATGAGTTACAACTGACTCGACGGTACTTAACAGCATATATATACTTAGGAGCTCTTGTGTGGAGCTATAGGGTAAACACTAACTAAGGTTAGCAGTTCAAATCTACCAGCCTCTCCTTGGAAACTTTATACAGGATCACTATGAGTCAGAACACCACGCACTTAACAAATATATATTTAAGAGTATATGTGTGTGTGTCCAAGAAGAGAATCTGGGGGTACACTTAATGGCCAATGAGTACACTTAATGTACATTTAGTTAGCAATGAGTACTCTTAATTTCCAAATCATTGGTTTCTAAATATATCTCTCCACTAAAGAAACCAGGTTCATTAGAGATTTCAAGGATGGGTCAGAGCAAGATTAAGATGAGATTTTAACATCTTGGCATACCAGAGGGAGTACTCAAAAAATGATGGGGACATGACCAAAGAACACAGAAGCCACCTTAAAAAAGTTCCCACTGACCAAATTTGGAACAATTTGTCAGTGAAATAAATGAGAGCAATGGGCTATAACGGACTGAGTAAAAGAATCAATGAATCCCGCTAATACAGAAAATAGGTAGAAGAGAAAACTCTTTTGTAGAGCACCAACTAATGAGTATGGAAGGAATTCAGACTAGAAACATCAATGGATGCTAAATTTTAGTGGATGACTGAGACACAGAGGGTTTTAGATAGTTTTAAGTTCTCTATCAACAAAATGTTAATTACAAGGGAGAAGAAAACATAGTGGAGAAACCTAAAAGACACCAACTGAATCAAGTGATAAAAATTAACATTACTTCTGTTGGTTGCCATCAAGCCGATTCCAACTCATGATCCCATTTAGTAAGAGTAGAACGGTTTCATAGGGGTTCCTTGGTTGTATCTTAAGGCAAGCTGATTGCCAGGTCTTTTCTTCTGTGATACCACTGGGTGGGATTGAACTGCCAACATTTTGGTTAACAATTCCAACCATAATACTACTAAGACAAATCACCTAGTGAGATACAGTAAGAATACATCATACTTTTGATATTGTAGCCAAAAATGTATATCCTGGGTCTACTACAAGACACATCAGACAAAAATGGAGGGGGTTTACATAAAATAACTGGCCTTCAAAACTCTCAGGGTCATAAATGTCAAGGAGAGACTGAGGAGCTATTCCAGAGTGAAGGAGACTGAGGACACCTGATAACTGAGTACAATGTGTGATCCTGTACTAGGCATTTTTGCTGTAAGGACATTTTTGGAACAATTGGCAAAATTTGAATTGCGTCTCTGGGAAACAGGTACTCAGAAGTTCATCATACTATTCATTCAACTCTTGCATAAGTTTGAAATGATTTGAAAATAAAAAGTTTTACCACACCTCTATGCTTGCTCATCAGTATTATTTTTAAACTTTTGTACTGCTCTAAAGTCACAAAAGCCAGGAAAAGAACATTGGTTGAAAAGCTGTAATAAAAGCAACAATAAAGTAGAAAATAAGATGAGCTAATCATGTGATGTCAATCAATGATTACTTCACAATACTTTTAATCTACTGTTTGTATCCTGCAGACACAGCCTATTTTTGCCTAGTCCAGCTTTCACCTTTACGTAGCCCGTGTACGCATTTTAAACACAGCAAAAGACTCTACATATCCACTTTATTATTTTTCTTTTTTCTTTAGAAGCAGCATTTACTCTTCTGGAAGAGGCTACTCTAAGCAGAAAACATCTAGTCCACCTCACCAATCCGATAAATCACCTGAGAAGAAAGAATAACTTAGTACTTACCCCTTTTTATCCGTTCCAAGGAGCAATCGTTCATGCCTCTTCTTTTATCACTATTTTCCTCCTTTCTTCTCTTGACCAAGGATGTAAAATTGTTAGGTTTTTTTGAAAATCAGTAAATGAAATTGAACCTCCAAATATTTCTTTGCCTATAATTTAAATACTGAAACACCTCACTTAAAATATAAAAAGAAGGGAAATTAGGACTGTAAACACCCCTCCCTTTTTAAACATTTTTTTAACCTTTCTAAATTATCTTTTCCTGCACCAAGTCAGGGCTATAAAACAGTCTGCCACTCTAAACAGCACTTGTCAGAAATGTGAGAAATTGTTAAAAGAGAAAAAGCTTTTGAAGATCTAAATTCAAATTACCTTGAATACAATTAAAATAGCCACCATTCCTTAGTAATGACAGCTGGGGTAGATGAAGAGGAAGATAAAATAATTAATGTTGTCTACTATGTGGAGCACTATCCTCATTATTTGGAGAATCTGAGAAACAATGGCACCAACTTATATTTGTTAAGATATTCTCATTCTCTTGTGTTCATCTGTCTCACAGAAACTTGTTGTTAGGTGTCATCTAGTCAGCACAGACTCATAGCGACCTTATGCACAGCGGAACAAAACACTGCCTGACCCTGGGCCAACCTCACTACTGTTGCCATACTTGAGTCCATCGATGCTGCCACCTGGCCAATCCATCTCGTTGAAGGTCTTCCTCTCTTTCTCTGACCCTCCATCTTACCAAGCATGATATCCTTCTCCATCTACCGTTCCCTCCTGACAATATGTCCAAAGTATGAGAGACGAAGTTTGGCCATCATGGCCTCTAAGGAGCACTCTGGCTGCACATCTTCCAACACAAATATGTTGGTTCTTTCAGCAGCACATGGCACTTTCAGCATTCTCCTCCAACACCATAACTCAAAAGCATCGATTCTTCTATGGTCTTCCTTATTCACTGTCCAGCTTTCGCATTCATATGAGGTTATTGAAAAAACTTGGGGGGTGTACTACTATGTAGCCTCGTGCTCTCCTCACAATTACTCTGTTTCAATGATGATGATTTCCAGATATTTGCTCTAATTCCATAGAAGTCAACTGATAGAATCCCTCATTCACATGGATAATAAAATGCCTGCTTGCCACGACGCTTTCTCTCTCCCTACTGGGACTTCCTCTCTTCTATAGGAACTTCTCTCCCCTAACTGCAAGTCATCCCTAGTCAACCTATCACCTGCCTCCACTAATCTTAACTCCTCCCTTCTCTTCCACCAGTATAAAAATCCTTCCCCCGGCAGCACTACGTCTTTCTCTTTCCTTCTGACCTCCAATAAAGCCTTACACATGTTCCAGATCATTCAAGCTCACAGCAACAACTGCAACAACAATAGAAATCACAAAGCAGCTGCTGCTTGTTAGGTGCTTCTTAGGCATCTGTTCTGACACATAGCGACCCTCTGCACAACAGAATGAGATACTGATCAGTCCTCTACCACCCTCACAATCATTGCACTTGAGCCCATTGCAACTAGGCAATTCGCTATAGCTTCCTAAGAATCATTACCAATATTTTCATTCCCTCTGGGACCTTTTTTTAAAAAAAACTTTTTTTATTGTGAACTGAGCGAAGGTTACAGAGCAGATCACCAAGTTTACATTCAACAAAATCATACACTTCATTTCTTCTCAATGATTGCAAATATCTCCGTGTAACAACAGTTCTCCAACTTCCTCCCTGTGGTTCTTATTCCCATTCCACCATATTTCCCAACCCTTCTGACTTTTGTCTCTAGGTAAACACTGCCCCCTTAATAATGATTTTGACCATTCAATGAAGAGCGTCAACCCTTTGTCAGATGTGGAGCTGGAGCTCCTGGGATAGAAGAACATAGACTCAGGGACCTCATCCAACACAGAGTGTGGTTTACTGAGTGGGCTTCCTGTGGATGAAATCAAACAACAGAAGCTCACACCAGCCACTTTTGAATTCTGCATCATGTGAAATGATTAATAAATGTGACTTACAATTTAGGTTAATAAGTTCTCACAGCGAACCTGAGACTATGGCCCTTGGCCTCACTTCAGATCTGGAACGAATTCATTCTCATGGCCAAATTTTCATCCAGGCAGTTGTTGCTGTTGCTATTGTTAAGTGCTATCAAGTCAGTTTCAACCCATAGTGACTCTATAGAATTTCCAAGGAGCAGCTGGTAAGCTTGAAACACCGACCTTGCAGTTCAAACAGCTTTGCAGACTGGCTCATTAACCCACAGGACCACACCAGGACTCCAGTATATATGTATGTTGTTGTTGTTAAATGCCGTCGAGTTGATTCCGACCCATAGTGACCCTGTGTAGGGTTTCCAAGGAGCAGCTGGTGAGCTTGAGCCACCGACCTTGCAGCTGAAACAACTTTGCAGTCTGATGCATTAGCCCACAGTGCCACAGCAGAGAGGCAAAACACTATTGAGGTATGCTTACCATGTTTTTTGGTTGTTAAGTGCCATCCAATCAGTTCCTACTCATGGAGCTACAAAGTCAGTTTGAACTGCAAGGTCGGTGGTTCAAGTTCACCAGCCACTCCTTGGAAACCCTACACAGGGTCGCTATGGGTCAGAACTGGCTAAACAGCACATAACAACAACAACAGTAAATAATATTTTGATGTGCATCACAGAGTATTATAAACTACTGTATATATTTCAAATTTTGATACAATAAGCTTTACAGGGTTGTTTCATAACTATGGGTTTCAAGTGTGTTGTTAAGTGCCGTAGAGTCGGTTCCGACCTATAGCGACCCTGTATAGGGTTTCCAAGGAGCATCTGGTGAGCTTGAACCACTGACCTTGCAGTTCAAACTGACTTGCAGTCTGGCGCATTAACCCACAGCACCACACCAGGACTCCATATGCATATATATGTATATACTATATAAAAGACCAACTTAATGTCAAAAGAGAGTCGCTAAAACTATTTTTGGAACATAATGAGGCTATAATGACTAAAGAAATGAACTAAAAGAGCTGAACAGAAAATGTCAAAGGGCAGCTCCAGAAGAAAAAGTCAAATATAATAATGTGCAAAGACCTGGAGTTACAAAGCCAAAAGTGAAGAACACACTCAGCATGTCTCAAACAGAACTGAAGGGAAAATTCAAGTCTAAAATTAAAATATTGAAGGATTCTATTAGTAAAATACTGACTAACACAGGAAACATCAAAAAGAGCTGGAAGGAATACATAGAATCACTGGACCAAAAAGGTAGCATATGATCAAGAACTGATTGTACTTAAAGAAGTCCAAGCAGCACTGAATGCCCTGGCAAAAAGTTTCAGCAGTGCATTGACAGAGCTGTTAAAAATTCAAGCCAGATTCAGAAGAGTACATGGAATGACAGACATCTTTGCTGGCATCAAACAGATCTTGGTTGAAATCAGCGAATACCAGAAAGATTTTTACTTCTTTTTTTATTAATTATGTAAAGGCATTCAACTCTATGGATCAGAACAAATTGTAGAAAACATTGCAAAAAATGAGAATTCCAAAACATTTAACTGTGTTCATGAGGAAACTGTGCAAGAACCAAAACACACTTGTTAGAACAGAATAAGGTAATATTGAATGGTTTAAAATCAGGAAAGGTATATGTAAAGGTTGTATCCTTTCACCATATTTATGCAATCTATATGCTGAGCAAATAATCTGAGAAACTCAATTACATGAAGAACATGGCATCATTGAAAACCTGTAATATGCAGATGACACAATCTTGGTTTCTGGAAGAGAAAATGACTTGAAGTACTGATAAAGATCAAAGACTACAGTGTTAGTATAGTTTACATCTCACTGGAAAGAAAACAAGTCTCACAACTGGACCAATAAATGCCATCATGATTAACAGACAAAAGATTGAAGTTGTCAATGACTTCATTTTCCTTGGATCCATAATCAACACTCATGGAATTAGTTGTCAAGAAATTAACAGACCTATTGCAAGGAGCTCTGGTAGCGTAGTGCTTACAAATCGGGCTGCAAACCACAAGGTCAGCAGTTCAAAACTACCAGCTGCTCTGTGGGAGAAAGATGAGGCTTTCTGCTCCCATAAAGATTTACAGCCTCAGAAACCCTGTACAGGGTTGCTATGGGTCAGAACTGACTCGACGGCACTTAACAACAACAACAACAACAACATTGCATTAGGCAAATCTGCTCCAAAAGGCTTCTTTAAGAAGAATGAAAATAACACACATAAGAAATGTCACGGGTTATGTAACAACAGAACCAATGGAAATCAAAAAGAATAATAACAATGCTCTGAAGAACTGTACTCCAAGAAATTAGAAAATCTAGAAAAAAATGACGTATTTTTAGAAAACTACAACCTAATAAACTTACAGCAAAAATAAAAAAAAGTCTGGGTTCTGATGACTTTACTGGTTAATTCTATCAAATATACAGAGAAGAGTTGACACCAGTTCTACTCAAGCTATGCCAGAACATAGAAAAGGATGGAAAACTTCTAAATGCATTTTATAAGCAAGCATAATCCTCATACCCAAACCCAGCAAAGACATTAATAAAAAAGAAAAGTATAAACCAATATCCTTCACAAACATAAATGCAAAAATTCTCAACAAAATCCTAGCCAATAGAATTCAAAAGCATATTTTAAAAAATGTATATTATTTATTATGCCCAAGTGGGATTTCTCTCAGGGATGGAAAGATGGTTCAATATTGGGACAAAAATCTACATAAGCCACTAAGTAAATCAAGCAAAGTAAAAGAACTATATGATCAAATCAACTGATACAGAAAAATGCATTTGACAAAATCCAATATCCAACATCCATTCATGATAACAACATGTAACAAATAGGAGAAGGATAATTCCTTAATTAACACCATATATTGGGCTGCAAACCACAAGGTCAGCAGTTCAAAACTACTAGCTGTTCTGCAGGAAAAAGATGAGGTGTTCTGCTCCCGTAAAGATTTACAGCCTCGGAAACCCTGTACAGGGTCACTATGAGTCGGAACCGACTCCACGGTACTTAACAACAACAACA
>NW_006408688.1:702005-715497 GCF_000296735.1 Chrysochloris asiatica | reverse complement strand
GCAGCCCGATTCGTAACTACTACGCTACCAGAGCTCACATAGATAATCCCAAAGAATCACCAAGAAAATTATTGGAACTCACTGAAAGATTCAGCAAAGTGGCAGTTTACAAGATCACTATAGAAAAGTCAATTGGCTTCCTCTATACTAATAAAGGGGTCCTGGTGTGGTGCTGCAGGTTAATGCATTGGACTGCAATGCTGGTTTGAGCCATAAGGTTTGTGGTTCAAGCTCACCAGCGGATCCTTGCTATATAGGGTCGCTATGATTCAGAACTGACTCTGTAGCACTTAACAACAAAAACAATTTACTAATAAAGGAGTCCTGGTGTGGCACTGCATGTTAATGTCCTGAGCTGCAAGGTCAATTTGAACCCCAAGATCAGCAGTTCAAGCTCACCAACCGCTCCTCAGAAACCCTATATAGGGTCACTATGAGTCAAACTGAGTCAACAGCACTTAACAACAACATACTAATAAAGACAGCTCTGGAAATGAAATAAGGAAAACAATATCATTTACAGCAGCCACCAAAGATGAAACACTTAGGATAAATGTAACAAGAGAAACAAAATACCTATACAAAGAAAACTATAAAACTCCATTACAAGAATCCAAAAGAAACTTTTTTTAAAAAAGGAAGACTATATATACCATACTCATGAATAGGAAGGCTTAACATTGTGAAAATGCCAACACTATCCAAAGCAATCTACAAATATAATGCAACCCTAACATGGATTCCAATGTTATTCTATAAAGAGATGGAAAAAGTGACCACTAACTTTATACAGAAAGGAAAGAGACCCCGTATATGCAAAACACTGCATAAGAAGAAAGTTGAAGGACTCTTACTCCCTGATTTCACTATCTACTACACAACCACCATGTCAAAACAGCCCACTACTGGTACAACGAAACATACATAGATCAATGGAAGAGAACTGAGAACCTTGAAGTAAATTCATACACAAACAGTCAGCTGATCTTCCACAAAGAGTCAAAACACATTAAATAGGGAAGATAATGTCTTTTCAACAAATGGTGCTGGCAAAGTGGAAATCCATTTTCAGAAGAACAAAATAACTGCTCACACCATATACAAAAACAAACTCAATAGGGATTAGAGATCAAAATTTCTTTAATAGAACTATGTTTGTTGTTGTGAAGTGCCATCGAATTGGTTTTGACCCATAGTGACCCTGTATAGGATTTCCAAAGAGCAACTGGTGAGCTTGAACTGCCAACCTTGCAGTTCAAATGGCTTTGCAGTGTGGTGCATTAACTCACTGCACCACACCAGGACTCCTACAGTAAAACGTTATTAAAACTAGAACTATAAAGATCATCAATGAAAAAATAGGGACAACTTAAGTGTTCCGATCCATGGCATAAATACACTAAGCTAAACATAACTAATGATAGTTGACCCAAGAAGAATGAAGTCCTTGACAATTTCAATCTTGTCTCCATTGATAAGAATGTTGTTTATTGGTCCAGGGGTGAGGATTTTTGTTTCTTTACATAGAGATGTAATCCATACCGAAGGCTGTGCTCTTTGATCCTCATCAGTAAATATTTTAAGTCCTCTTCATTTTCAGCAAGAAAGGTTGTATCATCTGCATATCGCAGGTTGCTAATGAGTCTTCCTCCAATCCTGATGCCACATTTTTCTTCATATAACTCAACTTCTCTGATTATTTGTTCAGCATACAGGTTGAATGAGTATGATGAAAGAATACAACCCTTTCGCACACCTTTCTTAGTTTTAAAACATTCAGTGTTCCCATGTTCTGTTCAAACAACTGCCTCTTGGTCCAGGTACAGATTCCTCATAAGCACAATTAAGTGTTCCTGAATACTCATATTTCACAATGTTGTCCATATCTTGTCATGATCCACACAATCGAAAGCCTTTGCATAGTCAATAGAGCATCAGCCATTAGATAGATACAAATCAAAACAACGATGTGAAAAACATGCACAAATGCACTGGCTGAACGGATATAGGAGGATGAGTGGGAATATACCAAATATATAAGGTTTTCAAAGAGAATATTTATACATGGATATTTACCTTTGCTGCAAACATGCCTATGAATATGGTGAAGCATACAGTGGGCAATATGATGAAAATTTCTTAGATATTATCAAACTTCTTAAGGCAATTAGTTGCTTGGTTTCAGGACTCAGGATCATAGTCTCAGGAATTCACAATAGCCAAATGGTGTAACATAGTCCACAAAGACAATGTTCTACAATTTATTTTGGTGAGGTGTGTCTCGGATCTTCAAAGCTCATGAGCGACCATCTAAGGTACAACTATTAGTCTCACCATATGCGGAAGAAAGAAGGGTGATGAAAATTGAAGATGTTTGGAATCAATTAGTCCAGTGGACTCATGGAACATGTGAATATCAGTCTCCCCAACTTTGAGTTTTCAGTGACTAGCAATTTGGAAGTAGTTCGTCACTCTTTCTTCCTAGTTTGTCTTTGTCTAGAAGCTCATCTGAAACCTGTCAACCATGGGTGACCCTGCTGGTTATTTAAAATACCGGTGGCATAGCCTTCAGAATCACAGCAACTCACAAGGTACCACAGTCCAACAGACAGATGAGGTCTAAGGTGCACCTGACCCAAGCCATGGTATTTTCAATAACCTCATATGGATGCGAAAGCTGGACAGTGAATAAGGAAGATCGTAAAAGAATTGATGCCTTTGAATTGTGGTGTTGGAGGAGAATACTAAAAGTGCCATGGACTACCAAAAGAACCAATAGATCTGTTTTGGAAGAAGTGCAGCCAGAGTGCTCCTTGGAGGCCAAGATGGCTAAACTTCATCTCTCATACTTTGGACATATTGTCAGGAGGGAACAGTTGCTGGAGAAGGATATCATGCTTGGTAAGATGGAAGATTGGAGAAAAAGAGGAAGACCCCCAATGGGATGGATCGGCCAGGTGGCATCATTGATAGACTCAAGTGTGGCAGCAGTAGTGAGGTTGGCCCAGGATCAGACATCGTTTCGTTCTGCTGTGCATGGGGTCGCTATGGGTCGGTTCTGACTCGATGGCACCTGACAACAACAATAACTTTGAGACCAGATAGATGGTGCCCAGCTACCACTACCAACTGCTCTGAAAAGAATCACATGGGAACAAAACTAAACAATTGTAGTAAAAGATCAGGCTTATAGCAGAAAGAGACTAGAGGAACCAGAAACTATGGCCCTTGACTACCCTTTCCGTCTAGAAAGGAACTCGCCCTTCATGGCCCAATTTTTAGCCAAGGAATATATAGGGACAACAACACTAGTAAGGTATGTTCACCATTGAAAATCAAAGAGTCAGCATTTACCTACTAAGTACAAAGTTGTAAAGGGATGGGATAGGAAGTTGGAAGAAAACAGGAAACAACTGCAGTTGCCTGGAGGGGATTACAATCATTTAGATGAAACAAAGTATTTTGTTGAATATAAAGCTGATGATCTTGTGTGTAAATCTAAACTCAATTCACAGTAACAAGCAAAAAACACAAAAAGCCAAAAGACCTCTTTAAGTGTTAAGGAGCAAAGAGGTCACTGAGAACTAAGGTGTGCTTAAAAGACTGAAAATATTTAAGTGCCATCATGTTGGTTTCAACTCACAGCAGCCTTCTATAGGGTTTCTAAGGAGCAGAGGGTGGATTTGAACCACTAATCTTGAGGTTAACAGGCCAGGGTCACAATCCAATCTTGCATATACTGTTTCAGAGAATAGAAATAAAGGGAATTTACTTATGAAAGTAGAAAAACTGTCATGAACACAACCTGATGTGAGTATTATTGAAAAGGAAAATTATAGGCCAATCTCTTTCATAAACATAAATGCCTAAATGATATTTTAACAAATTTACTTCAGTATTAAAAATATACATCATGACCAAAAAGGAATTATTTCAGGAATGTAATGATGGTTTAACATTTCAAAATCAATTATCATAATGTATCCATAAACAGAATAGTGGTGGTGTGCCATGGGTTGGTTCCTACTCATAGCAACCCTGTATAAGGTTTCCTAGGATGTAAATCGTTACAAGAGCAGAAAGCCTATCTTTTGCCCATGGAACGGCTAGTAGTTTCAAACTGCTGAGAGGTTCGCACCCCGATTGGTAACCACACGCTACCAGAGAATCCAATCTACCCCCAATTGCAACATCATCAGAGACAGGGAGCTTCCAGGTCCATATCAAACCCAAACAGGGCAACAGCTTGTTAATATAGAAAATTAAAATGGTATTGATGGTGATGGTTGTGTGCTATGGAGTCCATTCTGATTCATAGTGTCCATATATAAGGTTTCAGAGGCTGTAAGTCTTTACGGAAGCAGAAAGTCTCATCTTTGTCCTATAGAGTGGCTGGTAGATTCTAACTGTTGGCCTTGAGGTTTGCAGCAAAACTTGTAACCCACTACACTAAGTGGACTACTTAAACTATAATTGTTGTTGTTGTAAAGTACCGTGGAATTAGGTTCCAACTCATAGTGACCTTGCACAGGATTTCCGAGGCTGTAAACTATAATTAGGATTTTCTAAATATAATGTCTACATGTCCAAAATATAGGCAAACAATATTATTTATACCAAGAACCAGAAAAATCACCATTTAACTTAAAAAATAAACAACAGCGAGAAACATCAGTATGAGATGAATCAGATAATGAAGCTATCTGACAAAGAATCTGAAGGGATCATCATAGATTCAATTCAAGTCACTATGAATTTCTTGCAAAAATTAAACAGAATTTTTTAAAAAATGAACCCAAAACAAGTTCGGTTCTGTAACTGAAAAATATAATAATTGAAGTTTTAAAAAAAATCGATAGAAGAGCTCAATTGCAAAGTGGACATGACAGAGTTAGAATGAGTAATCTTGATAAGAGCTCATTAGAATTGATTCAATCTGAAAAATGGAAAAAATAGACTCAGGTGGTGGGGTGGGGAACATAGCATCAAGGGACCTGTGGAATGATAACAGATCTAACATTCATAATCAGAGTCCCAAATGAAGAGGAGAAAAAAATACAGAATTGTAAATGTCTTAAAAGAGGTAATGGTTGAAAACTTCCTAAACTTTGTGAAAGATAAATTTATAACACTAAATACTTATATTGGAAAAGGGAAAATAACAAATCAGTAATCCAAGTATTAGTTCTTAACTTAAGAAACTAGAAAAAGAACCAAATAAACCCAAATAATCAAAAAGAAATAATAAAGATAAGAGAATAAATCAATGAAATTGTCAACAGTTAAAAAATAGAGAAAATCAATAAAACTAAAAACTGGTTCCTTGAAAAAAAATCAATAAAATTAATTAACTTCTAGCAAGAATAAAAGATTAAAAGAATGTGCTGCAGTAAATTACTTAATATGATTCTTCTAGTTGCCTTTGTAACTTCTACCAATTGACTTGGTAGGTTTCCTGGGATTAGATAGCTTGCTAATAATGTACATAAGGTCCATGGCTCCCTTCTGGATGGGCCCATGTAAATAAGGTGTATGGGACCTTAACAAGGGGACTAAGTAGTTTTATTATTCTGCTAAGCCCATCCTAAGGAGTCCTGGTGTGGCGCTGTAGGCTAATGAGTCAGACTGCAAAATCAGTTTGAACTGCAAAGTTGGTGATTCCAGCTCACCAGCGACTCCTTGGAAATCCTATACAGGGTCGCTATTGGTGGGAATCAACTCGACGGCACGTAACAACAACAAAAGCCCGTTCCAGGGGTGGAAAACAACAAAAGCCCGTTCCAGGGGTGGAAAATGGGATTTTACCACCATTGGTATGAACTGCAAGGTCAGCAGTTCAAACCCACCAGTCGCGCCTTGAAAACCCTATGATTTCAGGAGGGTCTCTATGAGTCGAAACTGACTCCACAACACTTAACAATAACAGCAATCATCATCAAGAAAGAAGTGCCAATAGAGGAGTGTGACTTTGAGATCCCTACGGCTGAACGTCCTGGATCCAGGAAACAATAGTATAAACAATTTTACCCTCATAAATATGACAACTTTGAAGAAATAGACCAATTTTTAAAAATCCACAAACCACCAAAACTCAACCAAGATTATAGTTTTATAAGGAAATTGGATTTATACATTTTAACTATCAAAAAAGAAGTCTTCAGGCCCAGATAACTTCACTGAAGAGTATTAGCAAACATATAATGAAGAATCAACACTAAGTTTCTTCAACCTCTTCCAAAATATGAAAGAAAAAGTACCAATTCTCAACACATTTTATGAGGCCAGTATTACCAAAAATAGACAAAGTACAAAATAAGAAAATACATGTTAATGTATCATGAACCTGGATACACATTTTCTCAGCAAAATCTTAGCAGAGCATTTTGGGCAAATGTCAAAGAAATAAAAATAGCAGTGTTTTATAGTTATATTATAAACGCTAATGTTAATCTTTTAGACTATCTCTGGCCTTTTCTTTGGCCAAGAAAAAAGAATTCTTCAAATTCACTCTTACGCGTTTTATACACTGAAAGCCTCTGATACTTTTTAAAAGCAGCTTAGTGTCAAACATTCTGTGAGTATACTCTGCAATTTATTAGAATTTTTTTATGTTGCTTTCTGGACATTACACAATGAGTTCTGTTTTATCCAATTCCTGATTACTTTCTGACCTTTATGATAACAGAAAGCATCTTTCAGTCCCTTAAATCTGTAATAGCAAAATTTAGATGAGAGAACGTATCTTCAAAACGGAATTATCTGACTCCCACACCAGTGTGATCATCCTGCCATTTTAGACTGTGTTTCCTAGAGTTTTACCAGGCTTGCCATTTCTACAATTGAACTGCCAGACCTTAATGATGTAGCTCAGCTCGAAACTTCTCTAATAGTTACTACCTATACTAACATATTTATTTTAAATAAAGGCATAATTAATGTGCAATAAAAAGCACTCTTTTCATACGTAAGTTTAATACATGGTGACGAATTAATTCAGCCTATATAACTGCAATCGTAATCAAGTTACAGAACATTTCCATCATCCCAAATTTGCCTTGGTTTCTTCTCCAACTCTCAGATCCAGTTACCCACTATTTTGCTTTTTATCAGTATAAATTATTTTGCCTGTTCCAGAATTTCATTGAAGTGACACATAGACTGTATTCTTTTGTGTCATACTTTGTTTCATGGAGAATAATGCTTTTGAGATTTATCTACATAGTTATCAGTAATTGTTTCTTTTTATTGCTGAGTATTATTCCATTGTACGACTATGTATGTTATTTATTCATTCAATTATTCATGAGCATTTGGATTGTTCGTAGTTTTGAGCTATTACAAATAAGTACATTCATGTACAGGTGTTTATATGGGGTCATGTGCTTTCTTTTCTCTTGGGTAAATAGCTAGTAGTGGAATGTTGGAATCAAAAAGAGGTATATGTTTCACTTTAGAAATAATGCCAGACTATTTTACATTCTAACTAGGAAGGTCTGAGAGTTCCTGGTTCCACATACTTGCTAACACTTAGGGTCTCTTTTGCATTTAAATTTTTGTGTATTAGCATATCCTGATATACCACTGTGGTTCTAAGTTACATTTCCCTGATAACTAATCATGTTGAAAAAAGTTTGTGTTTATCAGTCTTCATGCATATTTTTCAAATAAAGTGTTAGCTCAAATCTGTTGCTCATTTTCTAATTGTTTTTCTTATTATTGAATTTATACATGATGGATTAAAATCCATACATATTGTGACTATTATCTCCCAAATTTTTGCTTACTTAAATAATTTTTCTAAAGATTTTCTTTGAAGATCAGAAGTTTAAATTTTACAGAGATCCATATTATGATTTAAATTTTTTATGACTAGTGCTTTTCGTGTCTTTTCTACAAAATTTTTGCCCATCCCATTGTCATGAAGACCTTATTCTGTTCTTTTGAGTTTTTTTGTCTAGAGTTTTTATCTTTTACACTTAATTCTTTAGTACATTTCAATTATCTTTTGATAATAATTCAAACTAATGATTAAAAATAATAATTAAAGCCAGAACTCAACTCCCTATATTTGTCTCCATTAATATTAAACTTAATTACTTACACTGAATTTACTAGTGACTTGGTGTTTTATTTTAAAGACCCTTATTATCCCCATCAATGTAATAAAAGTATTAATATCTATTAATAAGGGTTTCAAACATAAACTGCTTAGCTTTGTAACACAATATCTGTATTTCATTCCCATTTACCAAAGCAAATGCTTTAAACTACAAGTGTTCGCTTGATTATGTTCTTATCAAGAACTCTATCCTCAAGTTCTCTCTCTTGTTGTTGTGAAGTGCCATCAAGTTGTTTCCAACTGAAATCAACCCTATATAGGGTTACCAAGGAGTGCTTCATGGATTTGAACCACTAACCTTGCAGTTCACAGTCCAGTGTTTATCCTAGAGTGCGACACCAAATAGCAAAACAGTTCTCTTGAAATACCCACAGCTCAGTAAGCTTGCAAAGAAGGAGTCACAGAAAGAGAGACCAATAACAACTCTATCCCTCTTCCATACTCAAGAGTTGAGAAAAGTGCTACACAATAAATCCTAAATCTTCTTCTTTCACAAGCTTCCTTTTCCTATTATATTATAAATGTAATATTCTAATACATTTATAAAGTTTTACTCTCTAGAATGGAGTCCTGATGTGGTGCTGTGGGCTAATGCACTGGACTGCAGAGTCTTTGATCCACAAGGTTGATGATTCACCAGCCACTCCTTGGAAACCCTATACAGGGTCCCTATGGGTTGGAGCCAACTCAGTAGCACTTAACAACAACCCTCTGAAATGGGTTGGTTTTAGGAGATACAGAAGGGAATTGTATAAAAACTTAGGAAAAATACCTTTTAATAGCAGTTCATTTTTTATGTAAGTCATGGTATGGTGCTATAGGATAAGCACTGGACTGCTAACAAAAAGATTGGTGACTAAAACCCAAGAGTTGGTCCTCGAAAATTTTTTTTAGGGTTGCTATGAGAACAGCAGAGTCCTAGTGTGGCACTTTGGGCTAATGCGTCAAACTGCAAAGTCGTTTGAACTGCAAGGTTGGTGGTTCAAGCTTACCAGTTGCTCCTCGGAAACCATATGCAGGGTCGCTATAGGTCAAAATCGACTCGATGGCACTTAACAACAACAACAATGAGTCAGAACAGATTCAACGGCACTTAACAACAACATACATTAAAAGGCATATGAATAAACATTTTACTCTTTGATTTAAAAATTTGATTCCTTTAGTGTATGCTTGTATGTGAGTATACCATGTACATATAAGGAGCTCTGGTAGCGTAGTGGTTACGAATCGGGCTGCGAACCTTAAGGTCAGCAGTTCGAAACTACCAGCTGCACCGTGGGAGAAAGATGAGGCTTTCTACTCCCGTAAAGATTTACACCCTCGGAAACCCTATACAGGGTCGCTATGGGTCAGAACCGACTCGATGGCACATAACAACAACAATACTCTGGTGTAATTAATTACTTACTATATCTGTTCTAGCCTTAGTCTTTGTATCTCCTACCCAGCAACTCTTTTCTTGATGGGTCTGGATAAGAGAATGTGGGAGGAGATTCATGATTCAGCTGTGGATTTTAGCAGAATTAATAGTAATTGTAATTGGAGACCTGGTGTGGCAGTTTAGGATACGCACTGGACCTCAAGGTTAGTTTGAACTGCAAGGTTGGTGGTTCAAACCCAACAGTCATTCCTTGGAAGCCCTATATAGGGTCACTATGAGTCAAAACTGATTTGAGGGCATTAAACAACACACAATTGTAATTGTATAAACTTGAAACTCTATCATGGGTTTAAAATGAGCCATCTCAGAAGCAGGAAGATAGATCTCATTACCATCAAAGAAGAAGAGGCAGGAGTGGAGCACTTCTTTTGAAGCCTGAGATAGTTAAATATTGAAACTTCTTGACCCAGCCAGGGACAGAATGCTATGACACCGGAGGATTGAAAGAGAAGCAGCAGCAGCAAAACCAAGAGTCAGAGAATGAGATTGAGTGGTGGGCTTCCCAGCCCACACAGCAAGTAAAGTGGAGAGACTTCAGGCAGGGGACTCGCTTGCAGAGTGGGATGCCTCCAGGTACTTAAGTGGGGAGCCGGGTTTACTGACCCACGGAGCCTGAGCTGAGTGCCTTCATGCTGAGACTTCTGGTGGAGTGGTATGTCCTGTGGGCATTAATCAGTAGCTTTAAAAGAGCTCTGTCACACTGCCCTAGCAGAAAAAGTCTTGCCTTTGGTGTCAGCTGAGGAGAGACTGTCCTGACTGAAAAAAAACCCAAAAACTCTGACTTGAGCAATGTCTACTCTGAACTGTAACCTGTTAAGTTCCCTAGCAAACCCCATATCTGTGAGTATGGTGTCTGAGATCTGTGTGCCCATTGCAATGAATTAACAAACTCACCTGCATAGTAGAGAATGCAGTGGGAGGGAGGGTTTGGTGCTAATGTTTGCATACACACACACACACATATAGAGAGAGATATTGAGATACCTATAAATATCTGTTGTTGTTAAGTGATGATGTGTTGGTTCTGACTCATAGTGACCCTGTGAGGGCTTCTGAGGACAGGCTGCTGGGTTTGAACCACCAACCTTGTGGTTAGCAGTGCAGTATCACACTAAGACACCATATAAATAGAAAGATACATACTACAGTATTCTATACCTAATGAAGGAGTCCTGGTGTGGTGCTGTAGGATAAACAGTCAATCACAAGTTGGTTTGAACCTAAAGGTCAGTGGTTCAAACTCACCAGCCACTCCTTGGAGACCCCATACAGGGTCACTATGAGTCAGAACCAACTCAATGGACTTATCAATAACAACATCCCTAATTAAAATGAGGCTCTCAAAGATCATTCTGACTTAATATTGTGTTACATGATTTTTTTTAATCTTTTAAATTATTTTTGGCTTGCAGGTTTTTGATATAATCACAAAGTAGATTCTGAGTGCTTACAATGTAAAAGAAACTGTCCAATATGCTACAAGGTTCCCAACTGATTCTCATGTGCAGCACAGATTGAGAGTCATTGTTCTAAATTAGGGTTCTCAGTGTGTGGGCCACAAACCACTGGAGGTCCTTGATATTCTTTCAGGGGGTTCACACTGTTGAAAGTCAAAACTATCATATGAAGACATGATTTGCCTTTTTCTTTAAGATGACATTTGTACTTTTGCTGCAAAAGCAATGGTGAATAAAACTGCTGGAACCTCGGCACAAATTAAGGCAGGGACATCAAACTATCTCCTTCATTGAATTTGTCTCACTGCACACCCACAGTAAAAAAAGAAAAAAGTTTATTTCGCTGATGTCCTCTTGAAACAGAAAAAATAATGACTCTTATAAAATACTGACGCTTGAATACAACAATCATTTTTAATACTCTATGCAACAAGATGAAAACCAAACCAAGCTTACTGGTGTTGAGTCAATTCCTATTCATAGTGAACCTATAGAACTGTTACACAGCATTTCCAAGGCTGTAAATCTTTACAGAATCAGACTGCCACATATTTCTTCAACAGAGTAGCTGATGGCTTCGAATCACTGATATTTCAATGAGCAGCCCAACACTTAACACAACACGATGCAAAGTATACATAAAGCATGTCTGCAATGTATTACTGAATGATGGATGTCTCCAGGAAAAAAAAAATCCAATTTTGTGACTGTTTAATTGCTGAGCTGAGCTGGTCACTAACCTGGAACATAATTTTTATTTGAATGAAAGACTGTGAAACAAATTTTGGTTCTTCTTACATGAGCAATTGGCAGACATTTTCTCAACAAACAAAATTAACTGTCACTTTAAGAAAAGCAATGCACTAATTGTTGCCAATGATCTAATGTGAGCTTGAAGTCAAAATTTAGAAATTTGCAAAACTTGGACATATCAAATGCCTAAAGGGTTTTCTAATGAAATTGGTGTAGACAAACCTATAAAAGTTTTTGATGTGGTACAATAGAGTGTGACAACATTGGGCAACCCTACATAATTTAGCAAATCAACAATTTCCAAATTACCATGCATAATGTTGCAAAATCATGCATGAGTAAAAGTTCTATTAAAAGTACAAGAGAGATTATCAGAATTTAATATGATAGATTACAAAATCATTGCTTCAGCATTGTTGTTGTTGTATGCTGTCAAATCAGTTCTGACTAGTAGTAACCCTGTATAGGTTTTCTGAGGAGTGGCTGATGAGTTTGAACCACCATTTTTGTGATTAGCAGTCCAGTGCTTATCCTATAGCACCACACTAGGATTCAATATCATTTTAGATTCCACATTATGAATAAACTTTAAGAAACTACCACTTGTTGCATTCAGTGAAGTACCAGTTATCTGAAAAGACCCTTAAAGTATACCTCCCATTTATAACTACAGATCTGTGTGAGAGAGCAAATTTTCTACATATTCTCCAGTCCCAGCACATATTGCAACAGATAGACTGCAGATGTAAAGATGAGAATCCATCTTTTCTCTTTGAAGAGAGTCTCTATAAAGAGATTTTCAGAAATGTAAAAAAAATCATCTTCTTACTTATTTTATTTTGGAAACTGTCGTTTTTAAAATAAAGTATATGTGTTATTTACATGAAGATTAATGGAGACAGCCTAGGGGCATGGATAAAGGAAGCAGGACCTGGTACCACCATAGATATAATAACACCAGGTGCAAGAAAAACAACCAGCTGCAAAGGTAAAGAAACTTAATGGCCAAAGCACCAAACAATATCAGCCAATCAGAGAAAGTGACACCTGGAATAGTCAGCCACAATGGAAACAGAAACGGGTAGCACTCCATTTCTGAGAAGCCTGTACCTCTTTACAAAAAATAAAATAAATATTCCTCCCCTTTCAGTGAGGAACGACATCAGACTGGCCCCTAGAGGAGGGCATCTGGGACCAGGAATTGAAAACTGTACTTCAGGCTCAAACTGGTAACTCTAAGATGTCTGTTCCTTCTTGCAAGGTAGATCATCCCCTCTCTTCTGCGAATGTTCTGTGCTTTAATAAACTTTAGTGCTGAAGATTTTGGTCTGCTGATCTTTATCTCACTTCAGCAAGATAGGGCTTGCTCGTCGTTTCCCTTTCCAACACCAAAACAGCCCTCAAGTCCAGGGCATTCTACCATGTGAACTTGACAAAGCTAAACTAGATTAATTATTGTCATATTTAAATGAATTAAGAAATATTTATAAATATATACGTTTTAATCTTTTATATAGCTCATATGGGTAGATATAGCCCACATAGACAAAAGTTCTTTGGGATTCTCAATTTTCAATAGTGTAAAAGTTTGAGAAATACTGTACTATGTAATAATTATATCTTTTCTTTGTGCTCCCTTCCTCATTATTTGCTCCCTTCTCCTTTCTTCTGTTATGCCCAGAATTCAGGGTCCCCAAAGACCACCCAGGAGCCGTGTAC
>NW_006408688.1:694914-700340 GCF_000296735.1 Chrysochloris asiatica | reverse complement strand
GTCCAGTACTTAGCCTACAGAGCAATATTATGTTCTTAGAACTTCGATTTTATTCCTAAATCTGATATAAGAAAAACTATTATTTGCCAGTTCCCTCTTTTTTGCTTAAAATAGCAATCTGGTGGAAGTTTCAAAAGCACCATCTTAATATAAATCAGAAAACTGCTTTACAACAATGTAGCAAATTTAGGAGACTAACTAAAAGCAATAGGAATACAAAACAAGGTGATCTTTCCTTTGGCCTTTCTGGGAGTGTCCTCAGTTTATGTTCTTGCCTGCAGCTGTTTATGTTAAGCAAGCTAACTTCTTGAAGTGAAGACAAGCAGGCTTGAGGAAGACCTTTCCACATACTTTATCAAGACAGATAAACATAAAAATAGAAAGGAGGAAATGATCCAAAGAGGGAGCTGGAAAATATGTTTCTTAGGTGTCAGAGGAGAATCAAAATCCATATTCAAATGATACTGTACAAATAAATATGGCCTAGGGGAGAAAGAAAAATAACCCAGCATTACTGGAACTCAAAATAAGTGCCTGCCATTTCTCCCTGCAGAGTAATATGCTACAAGTTAGAGAAATGAAAGTTAAAATATCCATGAGAAGCCATGTTTTGCCTACATGATTGGTAAAATGTTTTAAAAGTTGAGAAAATATGCATTTTCTATTAAAATATAAGAAAACATATACTTCCTTTCATTGTTATTTAAATGTGAAATACAAAATTGTTTTATTGTTTCTAAGACAATATCTTGCAACATTAAAGTGTTAAAATGTAAAGTCTTTGACCAAAGTATCCCACTTTGGATAATCTGCCATTGAGAAATAGTCAGATAGGGACACTAAGATATATTCACAATAATATTCTTTGCAGCATTGTTTGTGACCAAGAGAAGATGCTTTGAAAAACTCTTTAAATAGCTACTAATGGCATTAAATATTGAGTCCTGGTGTGGTACTATAGGATTAGCACTGGACTTCTAACGCAAAGTTGTCAATTCAAACCCACCAGCCACTCTTAGAAAACCCTTTCCAGGGTAGCTATAATTTGGAATCTACTCAATGGTATACAGCGAAAAAAGGTTTAAATATAGTGTAGTGTTTTATACTTTGTGGTGGCTAAGAATACAGGTGGAGGTCAAGTCCACCATATCTACCCTGTATAGGGTATCCAAGGGGCTGTTGTTGGCATGACCAACTGCCCCACATGCGATGTCATGGTGGACCTGCCTTCCCGGGGCAAGACCTACATTTCCAAGAAGCTGACTTGCTACATGAACTGGATTGGTGTGCCCACACGTGAATTCAACATTGGCCAGTACCATTGAGGCATGGTCAAGACTAACAAATTTAAAAAATTTTTCCTCCCAGAAAATGAAGAGAATTAGGAAGCAGTGTGCCCTTGCAGCCCTCTGAGACGTCAGCTGATTCCTTAGTGAGGAGGAGGGACATGTGGCGGGTTTTGATGTAACAAAATACCACCGGAGAACTCAGACAGACCATCTTTAATTTGGGGGAACAGAATGGCTATAAGATGTTTTTTTGTCGAGTCCTGTGTGGATCCTGAAGTCATAACTGCCAACACTGTGCAAGTGATGCTGGGCAGTCCTGACTGTGTCGACCGTGACAGTGATGAGGCCACAGAGGATTTTCTGAGGCACATGGAGTGCTATGAGAGCTTCTTTGAGTCGCTGGATGAGGACCTGGACAGGGATCTGTACTACATCAAGATCATGGACGTGGGGCAGAACTATGTGGTGAACCGTGTGGCTGACCACATCCAGAGCCGCATAGTCTTTTACCTCATGAACATCCATGTGACCCCTCGCTTCATCTACCTCTGCTGGCACCGGGAGAGCGAGCTCAACCTCAAGGGCAGCATCGGTGGAGACAGGACTATTCCCTCAGGGCAGAGAGTTTGCCAAGAGTCTAGTCTAGTTTATCAGTGATCAGAACATCAAGGACCTGAATGTGTGGACAAGCCACATGAAGAGGATGATCCAGATGGCTGAGGCACTGGGTGTGCCCTACGAGCAGTGGAAGATTCTCAACTAGATCACAGGGAAATTAGTAGAAAGGCCTGTTGAGCTCCTTCCAGAATATCTCAGTCATTGAAAACCCTATGCAGCATAGTTCTACTCTGAAACACATGGGGTTGCCATGTGGGAATCATCGAACAATATCACATGCAAGTGAAATGTTGCTGAAGATATTTCAAAAATGCTTGCAGCATTATATCAACAGAGAGCTGCCAGAAATTTAGGAATGAGGGATATCATTGTTGATGTTAGATGGAGCTTGGCTGGAAACAGAGCACTAATACCAAAAAGACGTTTCATTGTGGTTTATTGATTATGCAAATGCATTTGACTGTGTGTGTAATAAACTCTGGATAACATTGTAAAGAATGGGAATTCAGAATACTTCCTTATGATTACAAGGAGCCTGTACATAGACCAAGAGGCAGTTGTTTGAACAGAACAAGGGGATACTAAATGGTTGCATCCTTTTACCATACTTATTCAGTCTGTATGCTGAGAAAATTAACCAAGAAACTGGATTATATGAAGAACATGGCATCAGAATTGGAGGGAGACTCATCAGCAACCTGTGATATGCAGATGACACAACCTTGCTTCCTCGAAACAAGAGGACTTGAAGTATTTACAGATGAAGATCAAAGACTACAAATTTCAGTATGGATTGCTGCACCTCATTGTAAAGAAAACAAAAATCCTCACAACTGGACCAATAAATAACATCATGATAAACTAAGATTGAAGTTGTCAAAGACTTAATTTTGCTAGGATTCACAATCAACACTTATGGAAGCTGTAGTCAAGAAATCAAAGGATACGCATCAAGGAAAAACCCCTTTTAAGACTGAAACTCAAAGAGAATCCACAAGCAGCCTAGTTTACTCACTGGTGACCACCCTGGTCTACTTGTGAGTGGAAGTGGGGAAAATGCAACAATGAAGACATGGGCTGAGTCTGGTCATGTTCCATTGACACCCGTTGACCTTGAGATAAAAGAAACAAGAGGAAGGGCTGGCTGGTCTGAAGTTTAGGAAGCATAGGGTAGCTTTGAGTTGTTACTGACTCGATGGCACCTAATAACAACAACAATGAACTCCCAAGCTCATGGACACTGACCTAGCACTGGGGGCTATTACTGAGAGTGAAGCGGCCAGCTGATTTGAAGCATGGTGAGGAGTGTGTGAATTCCCAAACCTTCAAACAGTACCCATTAGACCTAGCTGACCAGAATTCGATCAGATGAAGATAAAGAAGTTTGATGCTGTGAGCAACCGTAAATTGCTACAATTTGATGAACTGGACCTTTGTTTACGGATGCAGTTACTCAAAATTCCAACGGAAATGGAAGGATTTTACATACCAACGATCAAGCGTGTTTCCTCAGTGCACTGACTTGATAGGGGAAGGCAGTTTAGATATTGACTATGAAAAATGGGTAACTATAAAGACATAAAGTAGCTGGCTCACAAGCTTTCATGAGTGAACATACTTTCAGAATGAGGTAAGGTAGAATCCCCACTGAATAGTTTTCCTCTTTCCCAGATGGATCTGATGAAAGTGAATGGGGGAGGATGGGGATAGGATTTTATGATTTAATTATGAGAAATTATTACCAGGATTAATCACGATCGTCAAAACTGTAATTGTAGAAGATGTGTAACTAAAAACAGGGAATAGTCAAACTTTCACTTCAGGAACAGAGGACCCCAGGTCCATCAAGAAAGAAGAGCATGAGTGGAGCATGAGATCCTACCCAGAAAACTGATGATAGCAGAGACACTGGCAGAGACGATGGCTTGGGAGATAGAGCAGCTGAGGACTCTAGGCCCATGAACTTAGAAAGGCTGTGTGCCTGTTGCCAGGAGGCTGGCTTGCAAAATGTGCCCTTTGGACATTTAAATGAATAGATGATAGATAGATAGATAGATAGATAGATAGATAGATAGATAGATAGATAGAGATATAGAGATATATTTTATATTGTATGTGTACAACAAATAATTTTGCTTTGTTCAATTGTGAAAAATAAGATGAAAGGGAGGCAACAGGATAAAGCAGAGCAACTGTTGTTAAAGGGAGGGGAGTGTAATCATTGAAATGAAAGAAAATGTATGATTGGTTGAAATTAAAGCTGATGATCTTGTCTGTTTACCTTTACTCAATTCACAATAAAAAGTTGAAAAATAAATACATAAATAAATGCTATATCTAGAAGATGATTTGAAATTTTAATAACAGTAGTTGTTAATTTTTTGTGAATTTGGTAAAGATGTACAGAGCAAATCAATTTATACACATTTTGTTTTGTGTCATTGATTGCAATCCCCACAATGTAACAATCATTTATCCCATTTCTTCCTGTGTTTCCTGTTTCCATTCCTCTTTCTTTCCTAATCCTTCTGATGTTTGTCCCTGGGTAATGCCGTCTTTGATCTCATCGTTCTCCCTTGGAGCAGCTGGTGGGTTTGATTTTCCAACCTTTCAGTTAGCAGTCCAATGCCTAACCCATAGTACCACCAAGGCTCCTTGTTTGTATGTTTGACTGTGTTGAACAGCAAATAAAGACAAAATGTATTTTACACAATTTAAACCATAAAATTAAAAAATCCAAACCAGTTGTTGTGAAAAAAAAAATTAATTAAAAAAAAAAAAAGAATATAGGTGGAGTCTTAAGATCAATGAATGGTTCAAACCCACCAATTGCTCCTGGAAAACTCTATACAGGGTTGTTATAAGTCAGAACTGACTTGAGGGCACTTGACAACAACAACAAGACTATATATTATGCTCCCAGTTAAATATGTGTGTATGCATAAATACCTAAACATAATATTTGTAGTTATACAAATTTAAATGCTTGAATTAAAAAAAAAAAATCTGGCTAGGAGAATGGAATGTGGGAAAAATATAATTTGGGTATTCATAATTCTATTTATTAACTCTTATTTTTTTTAATTTAAAAAGATCAATAAACAAAGTTGTATGGGTTTATGTACATAGATATATAAGCACACCCATATTAGTAAAGATGGACTTTTTGAAGAGAAAATAACAACTTGATAATTCTTATAGGAATTAGTGAACATGAGTTTCCACAGAAGAGACTTATGAAACTTATAGAGGCACTATGGAAACTTAGATGAAAAACTGCAATATTTGGAGCCTTGAAGATGTGGGAGGATGGAGTACAAAGAAAACTTGGGCTTCTTAGGGGATCTACTGGGCCAAGGAAATTCAAGATAGAGGGTAATTTGAAGTTAAAGGGACTTTAAAATTTTGTTTTATTAATTTCAAAAATCTTTATAGATTTTTTCTAAGTACACAAGATGATCATGGAGGCTTTTTATGAAAATGTTTTAAGAAAATTGAAAACCACATCAGTGAGGAAAA
>NW_006408688.1:681026-694234 GCF_000296735.1 Chrysochloris asiatica | reverse complement strand
CCCCTCATATAAGTGGTTTTGAAGACATAAATTCTTATGTATTTTAAATCATAACTTTTTAAATAAACTGTTTTCATCATGTTTAATGAGTGAATGATCTAAACACCATAGTGACTTAAAGAATATATGAATGAGCTCTTCTTTGGCAGTCAGAAATTTTACATCATTCATTCATTCATTCATTCATTTATTTATTTATTTATTTATTTTGCATTTACATTTTTGTTACTCAATCCTAAATAACTCTATCTTAATGTAATATAATAATGTACCACATAACATCAATTTGGGCAGCATCTGATCATATATACATCCATGGTCCCATAAGGTTGTAATTATTGTTATTGTTCAGTGCTGTTGCGTTGGTTCTGACTCATAGAGACCCTGTAAAGGGTTTATAAGGAGTTATGTTATGTTATGTTATGTTATGTTATGTTATGTTATGTTATGTTATGTTATGTTATGTTATGTTATGTTATGTTAAGTGCCGTCGAGTCGGTTCCGACCCATAGTGACCCATTATAGGGTTTCCAAGGATCAGCTGGTGAGCTTGAACCACCGGCCTTGTGGTTCAAACCACTTTGCAGTCCAGTGCATTAACCCACAGCACCACACCAGGAATCCTTATAAGGAGTAGCTGATGAGTTTTAACTGCTGTCTTAGTGGTTCAAACTGACATTGTGTTCGAGTGCTTACCTTAAAGGACCACACCAGATTATAAGAGAGTTCAGAAATCAATTGAAGAATGGAACTTAGTGAATGCAACATCTTCCCACGTGTAACAGGTGTATTTCGTATCTCTTCTATACAAAATGATTGTACTTCCTGGCATATATATTTGTATACATAACCAGCAATACACGTCCTGATAGTCACAATAAATGTGTTCTGACTTACCAATTTACAGTACTGTACATTCTATTAAAAAAGTTGACAGTATAACAGTGTTGGCTTCGACTTGTAGGCAGCAGTACCCAATATAATGTACAAGCACATCTCTTGAGAATTGTAGCACAATTTCGCTTTTTAATTTTCTTAAGAATATAGTATCATGAAGTGCATCATGGCTTCCAAACACAGCAAAACCCAGCACTAGTGAAAGCAGCAGCAAGAGGCAAAGGAGAACTATTGATACGAAACAACACAACGATGGAAAATTAATGAATGCAGGATCGCTATGGTCAGAACCAATGCGAGGGCACTTAACAACAACAAATGTCATTCTTGGAAATAACTACAGTCTTTAAAAATGACAAAATTCTCTAAGCAGTTAAAGGATAGGGTCCACTGAAAGCTACCAAGTTAGCAAAAATGTGAGCGGGAACTATGCCATATATAGAGCAATATCTAATGATGTGAATGGAGAACTAAACACAAAGGTGAATTCCTCTCAGCACATTCACTATCACTGCTGAGGTGCATGCTTAAAGAAAAAGCAGGACCAAACTATGATACGGTATGTGCACAACATCCAAATCACATAAGCTATTTCACAGAATGTATCATGGACATTAAATGATGCATGAATATATGGTTATGCATGAAAGTCTTTTACTGATCAACCTATCATAGTCTCTTAAATAAAATATATGTATATAATTTTATTTTTTTAATTTTTAAAATTTTTATAAGGCCATTAAAGATGGTACTTCTTCTGGATTGATGCAGAACCAAGCAGTGTTTCATTCTGCTGGACAGAGTTGCTATAAGTCAGAACCAACTCAACAGCTCCTAATGACAACACCAAAATTGCTTTTAGTATATAATCAATACAAACAAATATATTTAAATGACTATAAGTAGTAAATATAAAGTAAAATTTAATTGAAATTTTATCTCTTATTGAGATGTTCGTATCCTTTTCCATCAATTAGTTTATGTATTTGTGGATAATCATTACTTTTATCTATCTATAAAATAAAGTCACCATTAAGTCAATTCCAACTAATAACAATACTACATGATAGATAAAAATTATCCCATAGGCTTCTAATGCTATAATCTTTGGAAGTAAACTGTCACATCTTTCTCTTTTCTCCACATCTTCTGGAGCAGCTCATGGGTTTGAACTGCCAACCTTTCAGTTGGGCATTTAATCAATGCACCACCAGGTTCCTTATTTTTATAGATAATGTGGGAAAATTAATAACCAGATGAAGAGATATATTGGGCTACCATTAAGAGCTGGACTTACAAATGATATTGTTAAATACATTATTTACAGTAGAATTCATAATACATTTCTATAAAATTACTCAACTCTAATACCATATCATTTAGAATAATATCATTTACCCCAAATCTTATGTGGGTCCAAGTTTGAAGATCACTGTATATCAAGATGACATAAAATGAAAGTGAAGGTTCATGAGAAAGTTACTTGGAAAGGAATCAGTAAGATCATAGCCTCAGATATCTATGCACCAATGAGCCAATAACATGGTGAACAGAGCTTCCTACTGAACAATACTATTATTGTTGTTAGATGCAATCAAGTAGGTTCATTGCTATTCACAATAGAAAGAAACACTGTCTAGTCCTGTACCATCCTCACAATTGTTATATTTGATCCCATTGTAGCTGTCACTGTGGCAGTCCATTTCACTGGGGGTTTTCCTCTATTTTGTTGACCCTCCACCTTAACAATCATGAAGGACCATGGACTGGTTCTTCCTGACCACATTCCCTAAGCACAATAGATTAAGTCTCACCATCATTGCTTCTAAGGAGCAATCTGTCTGTACTTCTTTCAGGATAAATGTGTTTGTTATTCTGGCAGGCCATGGTAAATTCAACATTCTTCACCAACACCATAATTCAAATGCATTGATTCTTCTCCAGTCTTCCTTACCCATTGTCCAACTTTCACAAGCATATGAGGTGAATGAAAATACCACAGTTTGGATCAGACACACCTTACTCCTCAAAGCGACATCTTTCTCTTTAAAACTTTAATCAATCTTCCCCTAATCCTGATGCCAGTTCTTCATATAATCTAGTTTATCAGATTATTTGATCAGCATACAGATTGAGTAAGTATGGTGAAAGGTTATAACTCTGACACAATTTCCCTCATTTTAAACAATTCAGTCTTCCCTGGTTCTTTTCCAATGATTGACATGTTCTGGAATTCCCATTCTTCTCACTGCTATCCACAGTTTGTTATTTTCCACACAGTTGAATGTCTTTGCATATTCAATAAAGCGCAAATAAACATTGGTCTGGTATTCTCTGCTTTCAGCCAAGATCCATTTGACGTCAGCAATGATTTCCCTAGTTCAGGTCCTCTTCTCTCTTGTACTTCTGGCCACTCCTGACAATGTACTGCTACAATAGTCTAAATTTGCACATTCCTTTGGGTCACCTTTCTTTGGAATGGACAAAAATATGGATCTCTTTCAATTACTTGGCTAAATAGCTGTCTTCCAAATTTCTTTGCATACATGAATGAGAGTCTCCAGAGATGCCATGTTTTTCAAACATGTCTCTTGATATTCCATTAAGTCCTGGAGCTTTGTTATTTGTCAATGCCTTCAGTGCCTTAGGTTCTTGATCATATACTACCTCTTGGAATGGTTGAGCTTAAACCAATTCATATTGCTACAGTGACTTTGTATTTTTTCATCTTCTTTTGATTTTCCTGCATGAGTCAATATTTTGCTAATAGAATCCTTCAATATTGCAAACTGAGATTTAATTTTTTTTCTTCAGTCTTTCAGCTTGAGAAATGCTGAGTGTGTTCTTCTCGTCTGTATTTCTAACTCTATATCTTTGCACAGTTCATTATAATACATTACTTTGTCTTCTTAAATTGCCCTTTGAAAATTTCTGTTCAGATACTTTATTTCCTCACTTTTCCCAGCTGCTTTAGCTTCTCTATGTTTAAGAGCAAGTTGCAGCATCTCTTCCAACATCCATTTTGGTCTTTTCTCTCTTTGCTATCTTTGCTTTCTTTATGTATAATTTTTTAAAAATTTAATCCCACAACTCTTCTGGCCTTTGGTCATTAGTGTCTAAATAATGCATCAAATCTATTCTTGAGATGGTCTCTAAATTCAAGTAGGATATATTCAAGGTCATACTTAGACCCTCATTTTCTTGTTTTACTTTTCTTCAGCTTCAGCCTGAACTTGCATAGAATGGCCATTGATTGTTCCACAGCTGACTTTTGTCCTTAGTATTGTTGATGATATTGCGCTTCTCTACTCTCTCTTCCCACATATGTAGTCAATTTGAATCCTGTTTATTCCATCTGGTGAGGTCCATATTCGTATTCATCTCTTAAGTTGTTGAAAAAGGTACTTGCAGTGAATAAGTCACTGGTCTTGCAAAATTTTATCATGTGAGCTCCAGCATCATTTCTATCACTAAGGCCATATTATCCAACTTCTGGTCCTTCCTCATGTTTCCTATTTGCACATTCTAGTCACCAGTAATGGTCAATGTATCTTGGTTGCATATTTAATCAATTTAAGACTGAAGAAATTTGTAGATGTCTTCAGTTTTATCATCACTGGCTTAGTTATTGATGCATAAATTTGAATAATTTTAGTATGAGCTGGTCTTCCTTGTAGGTGTGGCTATTGTCCTATCACAGACAGCATTGCACTTTAAGATAAACCTTGATATTTTCTTTTTAACAATGAATGTGACACCACCCCCTTCAATTAGTAGTTCCCAACATAGTAAGCCATATATATGATTGTCCAATTAAAAATGGCCAAAGCCAGTTCATTTCAGCTCACTAATGCCTACGCTGCCGATCTTTATGCATTCCATTTCATTTTTGATGACTTCTAGTTTTCCTGGATACATTCCATATTCTGAATATTACTGGATGTTTATAGTGGTTCTTCTCATTTTGAGTTGTGCCCCATCAGCAAATTAACATCTTGAAAGCTTTATTCCATCTCCATCATTAAGATCCAGTCTACTTTGAGGAGGCAGGTATTTCCTATCATATTGTGAGTGTTTTCCAATCTGAAGGACTCATCTTCCAGCACTATAACAAATAATGTTCCCCTGCTATTGGTAATATTTTTAGTGGCTAACCATTCAGAAGTAGTCTGCCTCCCTTCTTCTTGTCTGTTTTAGTATGGAAGATCAGCTGAAACATGTCCACCCTGGGTAACTCTACTAGTGTTTCAAATACTGGTGGCATAGCTTCCAGCAATACACAAGCCACCACAGATAAGTGGTTTATTCTTCAATTTTGTTACCTTAGATTTCAATTTTTCTTCAGTTTTTTTCAGCTTGATAATTGTTGAGCATGCTCATCTCTTTTGGATTTCTAACTCTAGGTCTTTACACATTTCATCAAAATACTTTTCTCTTTCTTCTTGAGCTGCCCTTTGAAACTTTTTATTTTTCATTTCTTTTTATTTTTCATTTCTTCTGATACTTTTAGTTTTTCTATGTGTGATGTTGTGAGTTAATGCACTGGACTGCAAAGTTAGTTTGAACTGCAAGGTTGGTGATTCAAGCTCATCAGCCACTTCTCAGAAATACTCTATAGGGTCACTATAAGTTGTAACTGACTTGACGGCACTAACAACAACAACATATTCAAGAGCAAGTTTCAGAGACTATTCTGACATCAACTTTCATCTTTTCTTTCCTGCCTGTCTTTTTTTACTGAACATCAGAGCTTAGTAAATCATGTGAGATGAAAATATATTTGAAGGAAATATATTTTAAAGAAAAATATATTTGAAGGAAAACTATATACCACATATACTCTAGTAAGATGAGTGTTGGGGTAGTATACTGAGAGGTAGCCAGAAAAATATTACAGGATACATGAATTGAAATGTTACCATCATTAAAAGACGACAAAGCCAAACAGAGGAATCAGGGGATGTATTCCTGCCATATTTTTCAAGCCTTGAAAAACTCTCAAGAAGTAGCATTTGTCTTTCCTACAATGGCCTCATAATAACTCCTGAGTTAGGAAGACAAGGGTCATAGGCAAAGATGGTTTTAATTGTATACAGAATCTCTATGAGTTAGAACTGACTCTATGGAATGTAACAACAACAGCAATTACTACTGATCAGCTTACAGCAAGGAAGAAAACTTAAGCTCTATGTGATTAGCCGGTCTCAAGAGGAAAGGGGCAGAGCTGAGACAAACATTCTAATTTGCTTTATTTCTTTTACTAGTGTAAAAATATAGATAACACATTTGATGTTTCATCATTTTTATATATACAATTCTGTGAGATAAATTATATCAGTTATATAGTTATCACCAGTATCCATTACTGTATTTTTTCTTCCTAAACAAAAAAGTACTACCTATATAATAATTTTAAATCTCCCCATCCCTCCTACCCTTGAGAACCATTATTAAGCTTTGATCTCTATACATTCACCTAGTCTACATATTTTATATTAGTGAGATTATTTAATATTGCTCTTTTGTGACTGGCTTATTTCACTTAATATACTATTTTCAAGGTTCATCCATGTGATCCTTTGTCAACAGTTAATTTTTCTTCTGGGTGGAGTAATATTCTGTTGTATGTGCTCATATGTATATGTGTGTGTGTGTGTGTGTGTGCATCTCACTGTTTATCCACTCATCTGTTGATGGACAGTTGGAAATTTTTCTACCCTCTGACTATTGAAAATAGTGCTGCAATGAATATTAGCATGCAGGCATCTGTTTGCATTGCTACTTTCAAATGCCTTGGGTACAAATGGAGAAAAGATTGAAGTTGTCAAAGATTTCAGTTTGCTCAGATCAACCATCAACATTCATGGAAACAGCAGTCAAGAAATTAAATTATGTGTTGCATTAGACTAATCTGCTGCACAAGCCCTCTCTAAAATATTCAAGAGCAAAGTTGCCTGTTTGAGGACTAAGGTGCCTCTGACCCAAGCCATGGTATTTTCAATTAACCTGATATGCCTATGAAAGATGGACCATGAGCCTCGGAAACCCTGTTCAGGGTTGCTATGAGTCGGAACCGACACCACGGCACATAACAACAACAACAATGGAAGAACTGATGCATTTGAGTTATGGTGTTGGTCTGTCAAAAAAACAAACAATTCTGTGTTGGAAGAAGTACAGCCAGAATACTCTTTAGAAGCCATGATGGTGAAACTTTGTCTCTCATACTTTTGACATATTATCAGGAGGGACCAATCCCTGGAGAAGGATATCATGCTTGGCAAAGTGGAGAGTCAGCAAAAAAGAGGAAGACCCCCAACTAGATGGACTGGCACAGCAGCAGCAGCAATGGGCTCAAGCATAGCAATGATTGTGAGATTGGCACAGGACCGGGCAGTGTCTCATTCTGTTGTGCATAGGGGCATTATGAGTCAGTAACTACTCTATGGCAACAAACAATGTATACCAAAGAGTGAAACAGCTGAGTGAAATGGTAGCTTTATCTTTAATTTTTTAAAGAACTACCAAATTATTTTACAATTGGCCACTAAGTGTGTCAAAAGATGCTCAATGTCATTAGCCATTAACCTATTTCCTTTGAGTTGATTCTGACTCTACAGGATGTCTATAGACCTATAACAACCCTATATAATAGAGAAGAACTTCCCCATAGGCTTCCCAAGGCTGTCCATCTTTACAGAAACAGACTGCCACATCTTTCTCCTGAGTAGTGGATAGTGGGTTCAAACTTCCAAACTTTCAGTTAACAACTAAAACCTGTAACTATTGTGCCACCAGGAACTTTCAAATAAAAAACAAAATGAGATTCTACTTCACTCTCACTAGAAGAAGTAAGATTTAAAACAGAGAAAATGAGATATGTTGGCAAGGTATGGATAAAGCAGAAGCCTCATATATTGCTGGTAGAAATGCAAACATGGCACAATCACTGTAGAAAATTAATTTACTCTTCCCAAATCTACCAGTCTAAAAACTCCCTACAGTCAAACTGAATAAATGGGGCAAAGAAATGCCCATAGTTAAACTTCTTTAGCTATCTATATGAAAAGAAAGATAAGGAGTAGAAAACACACATTTTCCATTAACATAGATCATAAAACTGACATAGGGGCAACAGAGTATTAATTATGAATTAACCACCTGAGCAGTTTTGCTTGAAGTATTATTCTCATCATTAGTGAATTGTCTGAGAGGTTCTTAATTACACTTGCTAATATTTTCAACCTTCAGAAATGAAGTGAAATAGTAGCAGGAAACTACTTTGATGTTATTACTTCTTTATCCTTTGTTAATATAAAATACATTGGAGTATGGAATAAAAGCATATCAAAATTCAAAAGATGCCAAGAGGTAATCTATGAAACATAGATCTGTATAAAGCTTTAATAAAAGAGGAAGGAACGTGTAGCCACTGTTCTAGACATTGGAGATCCAACAATAAATAAGATAGGTAAAAGTCATGCCCTGATGGAGCTTGTTATATTTTAGTAGGAGTGTGGAGATAGACAGAAAAGAAGTAATTAAAATACATGATTATGATAAATACTATGGGAAAAAATAAAACCAAACATAAGGGAAACAGTGTGCACCAGAGGTGGGTGTTAAAGTCTCACAAATAAATTAATCAGGAAGAGCAAAGACACTGCAGGAACTTGCTTGACATGTTCATGTTCACCACGAAGCATGAAATGTGTGAAAGCAGGAGTAAAAGGTGATGCGATTGAAGGCAGATCAGGGAGCATATCATCACTTCACTCTAAGTAATATGGTAGCATACTGGTTACAAGACACGCTGCTAACCTCAAGGTCAGCAGTTCAAAATTACCAGTGGTTCCACAGGAGCAAGACGAGGCTTTCTGCTCCACTGTGGGTTCATGTGCCAGACTGCAAAGTCATTTGAACTGCAAGGTCAGCGGTTCGAGCTCACCAGCTGCTCCTTGGAAACCCTATACAGGGTCACTGTGGGTTGGAACCAACTCAACGGCACTTAACAACAAACCCTATGCAGGGGTAGACTATGAGTCAGAACTGACTGTACGGCACACCACCACCACCATCTAAATGATATGGTACATCAATGGATGGTTGTAAAAAGAGGAGTTGTATAATCTTACTTCTAAAGAGTGTCCATTTGGTTTGTGTTTAGTATATAGACTTTTGTTAAATGCAGACAATTATTGATGATGACTTGAAATAGAAGTATAAATGGTGATGCAATGGCTTTGGATTATGGGATGGATTTTGAATGTTTAGATGTTTAGGTGTATGATGTGAGAAAATGAGGAACAAAGAAATTCTAAAGTTTTAGCCCTTTGCAACTTGAAGTATTGAATTTTCATTTATTATGACAAGACAAACTATAGAAAGCGCAGGTCTGGGGACATATTTAAATTTTTGATTTTTGACATAATACCGTTTAATACCTATTAGACGTCCAAGTTAGGATGACCAGATTTTGTCTCTCATACTTCAGACACATTATCAGGAGGACCAGTCCCTGAAGAAGGATATCATGTTTGGTAAAGTGGAGGGTTGGAGAAAAAGAGGAAGACCTCCAACAAGATGGATTGGCACAGTGGCAGTATCAATGGGCTCAGGTGTAGCAACAATTGTGAGCTTGCTGCGGTACCAGACAGTGTTGTGTTCTGTTGTGCATTGGGTCACTATCAGTTACTATCGACTCGATGACCCCTAACAACAACAACAGCAACAGATTTCCAAGTGGAACTGTTGAATAGATATATGAGTCTTGAATTTAGAAGAGGCATCTGGGATGAAAATACAATTGGAGAATTATTAGCATGGAAATGACACTTATCACGAGATACTCTAGAAACAGAAAACAGAAGAGATTGTAATGCATAATGTCCATATACAGCCACAAGAAATATCAGCCATAACACAGGTATATATATGCACACCAATGTTCATAGCAGCACTATTTACAATAGCAAAAAGATGGAGACAGCCCAAGTGCCCATCAATGGAAGAATGGATGAACAAACTTTTGTATATACACACAACAGAATATTATGTATGCTACCTTGAAGAATAACAAAGAAGCTGCAAGCCACTACATAACATGGATCAACCTTGAGGACATTATGCTGAGTAAAATTAGTCAGTCACAAATGGACAAATATAGTATAAGAACATTATTGTAAAAGCTTAAGAAAAGATACCCATGCTAAAAGGGGGGAAAAATTCTTTGTTGCTTACTGGTAGGGCTAGGGTGGAGGGGTTAAGGGTAGGTGGCGGGAGGCAAAGGTAGAGCACAGGGTAGGGGCAGACACATCACAGTTTGGGTGTTGGGGAGGGCAATACATAAAAAGGGAGAGGGGGTGGAAGAACAAGGTAGCTAGGGAAACACTGAGACAGGTTTGCATGGGCTCAAGGGGACAGAGGTAAACAGTGATGCATGCTCAACCCTGGAACAATGGGGCTCTGTGATACAAGGAGGCATAAAAATGAGGCATAGTTTGAAGAGAAGAAATAATACTAAGATGCTTGACTGTCTTATGAATATTGGTTTCCCTTGCGTACTATTGTAAAATAGACACTTGAGTGGGATATAAAGGAATGTTGGGAAACATGATTACAGAAAGTTTGTAAGCCCATCTTCAGCCTATAACTGATTGGAACACCTAAAAGGGGTTCTTCAACTTTCCCAGTGAAGTTGGCCTCTTGCGGAGACTTTGAAGTGTATAGGATCTTAGGTGGAATCCTGAGCCCTATCCAGAACCTTCTGAGGTGGGACATTGCCACTAAAAATGACAAGTAGACCAGCCTGGAACAGATAGAGCAACAGAATATACATCTTCAAAGAAAGTTCATCAGGAAAACCCCAAAATAAAAATGTCACTACGACTGGCTACTACAAGAATAAGCAACTTGCACACTGGAAAGCAATCAAGGCAAGCAATCAAGTTTCTTCAGGACCCCCTTCTTAGACTGAAACTCAGAGAACACATGAGCACCATGTACGCTTGCTGATAATCACATTGGTCTACTGGTGAGTGCAAGGTGGGGAAAAGCAGCAACGAAGAAATGGGCTGAGTTCAACCATGTTCCACAGACTCCCATTTACCTGGAAATGAGAGAGAAGAGGAAGGGTTGGTTGGTCCAAAGTGGGTGAGACCTGGGGACTTCTGAGCCCATGGACAAGGACATAGCCACAGAGGGCTAGAGCTGAGAATCAAGTATCCAGCTGATATGAAGTGAAGGGAGACGCACAAAAACACCCAAACTTGAAGATAGTACCCATTTGACCTAGCCTTGATGACATGATAATCAGAACACAACTAGAGGAAGATTTAAAAAAAATTTGTTTTGGTAAAGGAAACTTCGAGAGTAAATTGCTACAGTTTGATGAACTTGACCTATACTCATGGAGGTAGTAACTCTAAATACCAACTGATAGGGAAGGAGTCTTCACATCAAGTATCAATGCTATCCCCTGTGCACACAGGGTAGATAGGGATGGGCAACTTAGACATTGGCTACCTAAAATGAGGGGTTGATAAAGGCATGAAGTGGTTGCTTACAAGATTTCAAGAGGGAGTTTAGTTTAAGAGTGTGTGGGGGAAGAAAAAGTTCCCACTTAATAGTGTTCATCTTGTCTAGATGGAGCTGGTTAAAAGAGATGGGGATAAGTTTCTTATGATTCAATAGTAATTGTTATCATGACTAATTGCGATTTTCACAATTGTAAAGGTAGAAGTTTTGTAACAAAAATGGGGGAGTGGTTAATCTTACAGTCCAGAAACAGAAGACCCAAGGACCATCAAGGGAGAAGAGCACAAGCAGAATGTGGGACCTTATCCAGAGAAGCAGAGACATCAGAGATGGAGGCAGAGACAGGGACATGGAGAGAGGGAGCAGCCGAGGACTCTAGATTCATGGGAAGAGTTGGACTAAGAGCTGGTGGCCAAGAGGCAGACTTGCAGAATGTGTCCTTTGGTGCATTTAGTACATTATTATATATGCCTGAGTTTAAAAAAAAAAAAAAAAAGAGCTAAAGTGAATAGAGAAATCTACTGTTATCAGATGGTAATGCTGTTATTGTTAAGTGCCGTGGAGTCGGTTTCAACCCATAGCAACACTGTACAGAGTTTCTGAGAAGCAGCTGGTAAGCTTAAACCGCTGACCTTGCAGTTTAATGGGGTTTGCAGTCTGGCGCATTAAGCCACAGCACCACACCAGGACTCTGATGGTACTTGGAGGAGATTGTAATCATTGTAATGAAACCAAGTGTATGATTTGTTGAATGTAAAACTGATAATCTGCTCTGTAGACTTTCACTCAATTCACAATAAAAACTTTAAAAAACTAATAAACAAATAAATACAGACCAATGCTATTGAAAGCAGGAAAGAAAGAAAGAATACAACTGTATGCCACTGAAGTCATAATCCACAGAAGTCTGCTGGAATTTTCAGTTTGAATCCAACCAGGTTTACTGTCTGCTAAAATCAAACATACCAACTTTTCTATAAGATTTAAATAAAACTCTGAGTATCACAACTTAATATTGAAAATGTCACTGCTACAATTCCAAAGAAGAACCAGGAAAATCTCAACTCACATAGGAAAGCAATCAACAAGTGTCAATGCTGAGACGATACAAATGTTGAAATGATCTGAGAAGACTTTTAATTAACTGTTATAGAAATAAAGGAGCTCTGGTAGCAGAGTGGTTACAAATTGGGCTGTGAACCTAAGGGTCAGCAGTTCAAAACTACCAGCTGTTCAGCGGGAGAAAGATGAGGCTTTCTGCTCCCACAAAGATTTACAGCCTCGGAAAACCTGTGCAGGGTCGCTATGAGTCGGAACCGACTCCACGACACATAACAACAACAACATAGAAATAAAGGCATGCTGGTGGTTTCATGCTTAAGTGCTCAGATGCCAATAGAAAAGTTGGTGGTTGGAAACCACCCAGCAACTAAACAGAAAGAGCCTGGCACTCTGCTCCATGAAGACTTTGTCATTAAATGCTTTTGAGTGGATTCCGACCCATAGCGACCCTATATAGGGATTCCGAGGAGCAGCTCGTGAGCTTGAACCACGACCTTGCAGTTCAAACAGTTTTGCGGTCTGGCGCATTAACCCACAGCACCACACCAGGACTCCATAAAGACTGCAGCCTAGAAATCCAACAGGCAGTTCTCCGCTGTCAATTTGGGTCACCATGAGCCAGTATGGACTCGGTATTAACAACAACCAGCGCGATTTAACCATTTCCTTTTGGTACAGTGACTCTGTGTATTCCTCCCATCTTCTCCTGATGC
>NW_006408688.1:678406-679511 GCF_000296735.1 Chrysochloris asiatica | reverse complement strand
CATAGAAGAATTGATGCTTTTGAGTTATGGTGTTGGAGGAGAATATTGAAAGTGCCATGGGCTGCCAAAAGAACCAAGAGATCCATTTTGGAAGAAGTGTAGCAGAGTGCTCCTTGGAGGCCAAAATGGCCAAACTTCGTCTCTCCTACTTGGAACATATTGTCAGGAGGGACCAGTCACTGGAGAAGGATTATCAGTTTGGTAAGGTGGAGGGTCAGAGAAAAAGAGGAAGATCTCCAATGAGATCGATTGGCCAAGTGGCAGCATTGATTGACTCAAGCGTGGCAACAGTGTGAGGTTTGCCCAGGATTGGGCAGTGTTTCATTCTTCTGTGCATAAGTTAGCTATGGGTCAGTACCTACTCAATGACACCTAACAACAACAAGCACACTTTAAATATAAGAGTCCCTGGGTGGTCCAAATGGCTAAGGGCTTGACTACTAGTTGAAAGTGTAGTAGTGAAACCGACCCAGAAAGACTGGTCTGACGATTTGCTTCCAAAAGTTTATAGCTTTATAAATCCTATAGAGCAGTTCTACTCTGTACACAGGGAGTCATCAATAGCTGAATTAACTCATTGGAAACTAACAGCAACAGGAAAATCTCTAATGCTGAGAAGTAAAACAACACACCTCTATAATCAATTGTTAAAAGAGAAAAGCTCAGTTGAAATTAGAAAATATTGTGAACTAATGAAAATGAAAATATAACATATCAAAAATTTGGTGATGCACCTAAACCAGTTATTAGAGGGAAATTTTTACCATTTAATGACCATATTATAAAAGGAAAACAGCTTCAAATTAATAGTCTGAGTTTCCAATTTAAGAAAAGTTTAAAAAGGGAAAAAAAGAATGCAATGAAAATAAAAGTAAGCAATTAAAATGGAAGCAAGTAGACATCAATGATATTGAGAATAATAAATTAATAGAGAAAACCAAATCCATAGTTCTTTTTTTAAAAATCAATAATATATATATATATTTCTAGCAAGACTGACACAAGTGAGATGAATTAATTATCAGGAATTAAATCAAAATTGAATAAATTATCAAGAGTGAAAAGAAGTAGGATGGGACTATAGACCCCATAAACATAAAAAAAA